>NC_140999.1:138357387-138617387 GCF_052327205.1 Somniosus microcephalus | reverse complement strand
AAAGCAGGGGGAAAAATGGCGGCAAAGTTTCAGGAGGCTGCAGGATTAGGTCCCGACGGTGACGCACCGATTGGTCAACCATCAGGTCACTGAACTGTAGGATTGGTCAACCATCACGTCACTCAACGCTAATGAGCGGTAGGATTGGTCAACCGCTAATGAGCAGATTTTTGAACGTTTTTTGTATACTGTCCGAACAATTTTTGTCTGACCAAAAAGTAAATATGCCTATGACACTCCCCTGATCATCAGCTTTCTTTTGATATAACATATGTGTAGGTACGCTGTAGGTAACTTTTGAGTTTATAGCGGAAAGACAGACATACAGACAGCGGACAGACAGACGGACAGACATACTGCTTTATTATATATATATAATAAGATATATATAGATAGATGGAGTGCATTCAAAATAAACCAACACAACTATTGTGGAAAGAATGAAGCCTTTTCAATTAATCCCACATCTGATCCCTTCTCAGCCCAAGTTTAAGTTCTCAAGAAGTGTTAGGGCAATTTGTGCAAATCCCACATTGGTCATGTACTTTACTGTTAAGTTGTTTATGAAGTTAGCTGTTTCCAGTGCAGCTGGTTGTGATCCCAACGATGTGAGTGCATTGCCAAAGTGACAGTAAAAACAGATTGCCTCCATTTATACAGCTCTTGCTCAGCAAGGAGTCTTGTTCTGCAACAGACTGCATGTTATTTTCTTTTAATTACTTGCAGTACCTGTTGGACAGATTGTATCAAGGGATGCATTCAGACATAAACTCTTAAGACATTGGCAGTAAAGAAAGCCAAAAAATATACTGCGTTCATAACCAATAAACACTATTGTTTACAGAATCCTGGTATTCCTTGTCCATCAAGGTTTTTCATTGAAGTCTGCATTGTATCTCTCACAATCATGAATGAAAGCTATCCCAGGAGAGGTCAGTTTCCATGCAGGAATGAGTGAGGAATCAAGTAGGGTTTACAATTGCCAAGTTAGTGTCAAAACTTTCAGAAATATTGGATTTGTAGTAGTAACTTGCCAACATAACCAGGGTACAATACTTTTTTTGAGGTTTAATTTAAATGACAGCATTACTATCTTCATGCATTTTAAGCAAGAGCCAACAAGTACAGAATTTTGTGCCAAATGTTACTCAAAGAAACCTTTACTCAGAAGCGTCCAGGAGAGATACCCCAATAAACTACAACTGTTCGCAACAAAATAATTGTTTTGAAATTTTGTGCCAATTTAAGAAATAATAAAGAACATCAGTAAACAAAAACTGGGAAGGGAGGTGTGAAATAAATAGTGATCATTTTTAGAATGCTTTCTATAATAAAATGTCTGTTGGTTCAGTCAGAAAAGCTTTGTGTTAATCCTAGCACTGGCATTCTCCATTATACTGCAAGTTCTTTTCAAAACATCTGCTAGTGCCGACACAAGCACCTCATTATCCTGTGCTAGCAGCTAGTATTTCAGTAACAATAAATGATTCATTTTAATACGACATTGCTGTTCACTCGAAGCTCAACACTGCATCAATTTACAGTTTATTTTCCAAAGGCCATAAAACAATAATAGTATTTTTCAGCTTTCTCCTTAGTAATTTGTTTTTCTTCTTTCAGCAGAACTGAAAGTATTCTGTTTCAAATTCCTCATGGCTCATGAACACTAAGATCATTGAAATTTAAACGTTGCTTCTTTATAACCAAGCGCAAAATAATACTGTTTATATAATGTACAACAGGAGGGCACCTAAATGTGCTGTCTATATAGAATCCCTTATTGCAAAATGTTTGAATTTGCTTATATGCATACTTTTGAACATCCCAGCATGAATGCATATTTTACTAAGGTTTATATATATTACATTTTATCAACGTTTATTATTTTTACCCTTATTCTTTCAAGCCCCTATAAATTACATTCTGTTTGGCTCACAGTGGACTCAACTCACAGATTCGTGAGAGCTGTCTGAGGCATTTCATGTGTTGGGAGATATTGAATAACATTATCTGGCTAATTAATGTGCTTACTGTTAATTTTCAGTTTAAATTCACAGAATAGACATATCAAAGATGAATACGGTACTAAACTAATATAAATCTACTGCTTTGTAGCCTGGAGCAAAACTGAATGAAGGGTAGCAGAGTTCAAATTTGACTGAAGTAAATAATTCCCTACTTGCTGTGATTCTGCTGGAAAACTGGAAAAACATGTGAATTTTTAGCATTGGTATAAACACGATAACTTCTCCAAAATCCCAATTATAATTCTTTCTTTCACCGCATTTCCCATTCAATCTCTAACCATCTTCTCTTCTGCCAGTCAATTCATGCTTGATTTAGATTAGAGTAAACATTCCTAATCCAGTCAATGCTTGAAGCAACAATAAAATCCAGCACTTCTTCCCCCTCTGTGTCTAACCGCACTGCATGGTGCAGTAGAACAACAGCTTGCATTTATATAGTGCCTTTGATGTAGAAAATTGTCCCAAGGCACTTCACAGATCTGTAATCAGACAGAAATGAATGCCAAGCCAAAGGATTAGATATTGGGAGGGGTGATGTTTGCTTCAAGAGGTGGGTTTTAAGTAGAGGCTTTAAAGAGGTGAGGGAGGTGGAGGGGTTTAGGAGAAGAATTCCAAAGCATGGGGCTTAGGTGGATGAAGGCACGGCCACCAGTGGTGAGGCGAAGGGAGGGAGAGATGCAGAAGAGGTGAGAGTCACAGGACAGAGGTCAAAGTGAAGGGTAAGGGAGGGTTCTGCAAGGCTAGCGAAGATTATAGAGAAAGGGTGGGGCAGGCCATGAAGCAATTTAAATACCAGGATGAGAATTTTATATTGAAGGCATTGAGGCATCAGAAGTTTGTGGAGCTCAGCAAGACAGTAATAATAGGTGAGCAGCACATGGTGCAGGAAGGGTACAGACAGCAGAGTGTTAGATGTGCTGCAGTTTATGAAGGATGGACGATGGGAGGACAGCCAGGAAAGTAATGGATTCGTTGAGTCTGGAGGTGACAAAGGCAGTTTCAGATGAGAGTTTCAGCAGCAATGGGGATGAGGCATGGGGAAGGTGAGTTATGTTATGCAGGTGGAAATAGGTGGCCTTTGTGATGGAGAGGATAGCTCAGCTCAAGGTTGAATAAGATGACAAGATTTCAAACAGCGTGGCTCAGCCTTAAGACAGTGGCTGGGGAGAGAGATGGAAGTGGTGGCAAGGGTACGGAGTTTATGGTGGAGGTCAAAGACCATGGGGGAGAAATTCGGTTTCACCCTGTTTGGGGCGCAATTATCGTCCGGGCGCAAAGTTTAGCGCCTGGCGCTATGTATCGCCTCCAACTGCAAACTTGGCTTCTATCGCCCCTGGAGGTGATTGGAGCGCTAAATCAGCTGCTACACACCTCTTTTAAGGTGCTAACGCCGAGGAGCGAGGCGCTACCTCAGAGCGCTGGCAAAGCTCATGTGATGTCAGTTAACAATGGAACACAGACACACTGGTGCTGGCCAGTTCTTCAAGGGGAGGGTTGATCTTGCTCTCCATCCACACCCTGCTCATTGCAGCCTTGAATCTCGGCCTGGAGAGACCTGTTCATCAATTCTGCCAGAAAGAACAATGGAGAGGCCCAGGGAAAGAGCTCAGAGTACAGCCCCCATAGACTCTTCTAAATCGATGCAAGGAAGGTCAAATCAAAATGAACCTGCAAAGTGCTGCTCAGTACCCAAAACTCCTTCACACAGCGATGAATCTCTCCAGAAGTTTCTCTCTCTCTCAGAATGCGTGGTGCAAAATGTCGCCGACAAAAAAAGGCAGGAAGCGGCCGCCCTTAAATAGCACTCCCCAGTCCCTTCCCGACTGCAAAACGTTCCCCTCAACCTATCGTTGCTAGCGGCAGGTGGAAAGGCAGGGGGTGCCATTCAATATCCGGTCCGGGGCGCTACCGGGGCGTTGCACACTCAATTGACGTCATGATCTGCGGGCACAGGAGATCGTGGCGGTAGTGTTTAGCACTGTCGCAAAATGTCTGGTCAATTTCGCGAGCGGCGCAAACATTGCCGCGCCCGGGTGCTAACGAGAGGTGCAAAGCAAACAAATTTTTCCCCCCATGGCTTTGGTCTTCCCAGTGTTTACCGGAGGAAATTGCAGCTCATCCAAAACTGGATATCACACCAGCAATCTGAAAACACAGGCAGTGGATGGATTGAGAAAACTGGTGGAGATGTAGAGCTGGGGGTCATCAGCATACATGTGGCAGTCTGTGGATGATGTCGCCAAGGGACAGATGAGGAAGAAGAGCGGACAAGGAATTATCCTTGGGAGACTCCAGAGATGATCAGATAGTCAAGAGTGGAACCAAGCAAGGGATATCCCAATGAGCTGGACAACAGAGGAAAGGCGTTAGAGGAGGATGGTGTGGTCAACCGTGTCAAAAGCTACAGAGAGGTTGAGGGGGGGAAATGCAGCATAGTCAAAATCACAGAGGATTTCATTTATGAATTTGAGTAAGACTATTTTAGTGTTGTAGCAGGGAGGGAAACTTGATTAAAGAGATTCAAACATGGAGTTGCACTAAAGATGGGTATGAATGTGGGAGGCGACAACACATTCAAGAGCTTTGTAGAGGAATGAGTTATTGGAGATGGGGGTGGTAGTTTGTAAGGACAGAGGGGTTGAGGGTGAGTTTTTGAGATAGGGTGTGATGACAGTAGTTTTGAAAGTGAGGAGGACAGTACCCGAGTAGAGGGAACCATTTACAATGTCAGATGTCATAGGGTCCAGGAAAAGTAGTTGCCTGGTCAGCAGTTTACTGGAATGAGGTCAAGGGAGCAGGAGGTGGGTGTCATGCACAGAGCATGATTGGAGATAGGAGAGAAACTAGAGAAAGACGTGGGTTCAGGGCTAGGGCGGGGAGAGCCTGGAGGATGTTTGGCTTGGTGAGTGAGGAGAAGGGGGGACGGCAGGGTGGTGGTGGCGGTGGCGGCGAAGCAGCAGAGGCAGTTTAATGGTTGTTCTTAGTCTTAGTGACAAAGATCTCCAGGAGCTTCTCGCACATTGTTGGAAGTGAGAGTGGAGGGCACAGGGAAGAGGAGCTTAAGAAGATGGTTGGTAGTAGAAAAAAGAAGCAAGGGATTATCTTTGCTCTCCAGGATATTCGTGGAGTGTGGGTGGTTTTGGCAGAGAAGAGTGAGGCCTGATAGTGCTTGATGTGGTCCAGCTGAGCCTTTCAGACTAGAAAAGTCTTGTGTTCTCTCACTGCTATATGCTGAGTAAGTCATTATCAGCTGAGGCCGTGGTGGAGGAGCTGCAGTTAGCCTCGGTGTCCCTGGTCTAGATAGAAAAAATATGTATAATTCAGTAGTGTTTCCACTTTCAATTGTTCCAGCAACTCCTACTGGGAGTGCAATAAAGGCATATAGCGCAGAAAGCTCAACATGTCTCTGAGACATTTTTAAGAGGTTTAATGATAGTGTGGCAAAACCACCAAAGAGACTCTCACAGTAACTTGTACAATTGTCTTTAATCATTATTGTTACCTTTTAATGTTTGCCCTGTTTAAACAGCGCGGGATCGATAAAATCGCGATCTGACGCGATGACGTCATCACGTGGGTCACGTGATGTTCCCAACGGCGGGAAACGTCATGACGTCAGGGTTGGAGGGCGTTTCCAGTGAGTCCTCATGGAGTGAGCTAGTGTACAGACCTGTTTGGAGTTTCTCCTGTGTTTTTGTTTTGTAATACTTTCAGTGCATTAAACTAAGTTTATTAACTACCAGTTTAGTTCACAGTGTTTTTGTTTGGAGTGCACAGACTCCTACATTGGTGACCCCGAATCCTCGCGATCGTTTTTCGCGGTGGACACGGAACGCAGGCCAGTGATGGATGCCAACGCTGTGACCTTGAAGCTTCCCCAATTCTGGGAACAACAGGCGGCCTCCTGGTTTGTGCAGGCTGAGTCACAATTTGAACTCCGCAACATCATGCAGGACCAGACCTGATATTTGTACGTGGTCTCCGCCCTCGATAGCTCGATGGCGTCGAGGATCATCAGCCTTCTGGAGAACCCCTCGAATGCTGATAAGTATGTAGCCATCAAGACTCGGCTGCTGCAGGTATTTGGCCTTACCAAGGTGGAGCGCACTCGCCGCTTACTGACACTACCAGGGTTAGGTGACTCCAAACCCTCTGAACTAATGAGCCACATGCTAACGCTCCTGGGGTCCGAACCCCCATGTTTCCTGTTCTGCGAGCTGTTCCTTACGCAGCTGCCCGAACACATCCAGGCAGCCCTCGCCAGATCGGACACCGGGGACTGCGCAACGCCCCACCCCGAGGGGCCCGGCCCTGGCGCCTCTGACGGCCGGTTACTGTTACTACCACACTCGTTTCGGCCCGAAGTCCCGCTGCTGCCGACCACCGTGTGGTTTTGTGCCCAGACCGTCGAACAGACCGCCGCGAGTCAAGAACACCGGGTCCGGTGCGTCCCCCGCGGCCACGATGGCGATCGGCGACTCTGGGAATCTCATGTATTTAACCAACTCCATCTCGGGCCGTCGTTTTTTGTGTGACACGGGGGCACAGTGCAGCATACTTCCCGCCTCGGTCCTCGACTTTCGGTCTGGCGGACGGGGTCCCCCCCTCCAAGCTGCCAATGGGGGTACGATCCGCACTTGCGGGAAACGATGGGTGCAAGTCTGTTTCGGTGGCCAGCGCTTTACCTGGGATTTTGTCACCGCTCAAATTTCGCAGACCCTTTTGGGTGCCGACTTTTTAGGCGCCAACGGCCTGTTGGTGGATGTGAAAAATCGACGCCTCGTTCACGCCGCCACGCTCGACGGTATTTCAGGTGCGCGCAGCACAGCTGCACCGCACTCGGTCTCCTGCGCGCGGCCACCTCCCGACGACTTCTCCCGTCTTCTCGGGGACTTCCCCGAGCTGACAAAGCCCACCTTTTCAGCTTCGACCGCCAAGCATCGGGTGGATCATCATATTTCGACAACCGGCTCTCCTGTCTATGCCAGGGCGCGGTGTTTGGAGCCCAGCAAGCTCGCGGCGGCGAAGGCGGAGTTCGCCGCGATGGAGAAGCTGGAGATTATTCGCCGGTCCAGTAGTCCCTGGTCTTCCCCGCTCCACATCGTCCCAAAGCCTGGCGGGGGATGGTGGCCCTGTGGCGACTATCGTCGCCTCAATGAGATAACGACGCCCGACCGTTACCCCATCCCCCACATACAAGATTTCTCTGCGCATTTGGCGGGGAAGTCAATATTCTCAAAGGTCGACCTCGTCCGTGGGTACCATCAGGTCCCAGTGCACCCCCAGGATGTCCAAAAGACGGCTGTCATCACCCCTTTTGGACTTTTTGAATTCCTCCGCATGCCCTTTGGGCTTAAAAATGCGGCGCAGGCATTCCAGCGCCTTATGGACTCGGTTCTGCGGGACCTCGATTTTTTGTTCGTCTACTCGGATGACATTCTCATTGCTAGCACCACAAAGGATGAACACCTCAAGCATCTCTGTAGTGTATGTAACCGTTCCACCTTTAAGTGAACCGTTCCACCTTTAAGAGAACTATTTTAAGAGTTGCACTACTTTATCTTGGCTGCTGTATACTGTAATACCGGTGGTGACCACACCGGTATATAAGTGCTGTGTAATGATTTATTGGGCAGTTCCGCCCTGACCTTCGACTAGTAAAGACCTGTTAAAAGTGACTCTTGTGGTCTGTGTAGTAATTCTCATTATAACACACAGACTTAACAGTGGCGACGAGTACGATCTTACCCTGCGGCAGAGATACATCCAAGGCAGTTTAACGGGCATCGAGAAGAGGCATCCGCCCTCATCATTCTGCTGCGAAAAGACTCGGGTCTGCAGAGCAAAGGAAGAATTCTGACACGAAGCCTTCCATCAGCAACAGGCAGTGATCATCCCTCCTATCACGGTGGTGGGTAAGCCGATCAGCGACGAGCAGCCAGTCGGCCACGTTTGCTGTGAAGTAGGGGAGGGAAAAACGGAGGATATAAGGGCGGAGAGCTCGACCACGGCCGGGGAAAAGAGCCGGACAGAAGTCGGGGCCAGAGGCGCTGAGACTGGGGCAGCGTAAGGCACGGAAGCCGCGGTGAATGCAAACGCAGCCGGTGTGAGAGACCGGGCTACAAGCGGGCTGGGAGACGCAACAGCGTCGAGAGAGAGCTCGACCGCGACCGGTGAAAAAGGCCGGGCAGCTACCGAGGCCGCGAGGCGCAGCGACCGGGACAGCATAAGCGCGGGAGAAAATTTAAAAAAAACCACGGAGAACTCAGCCGCAGCCGGGGGGGAAAGGACCGGACTGCAAGAGGGGCTGGGAGGCACGATTTGAAAACCGCTGGGGAGGGCGAACGCAGCAATACGGCAATCGCCATTACAGCCAGCGGGGGAGAAAGGCAAACGCGGGAAGCCGCCATTTTCGTAGGCGGGGGAAGAAGACGAGCGCGGGAAACCGCCATTTTGAAAAAAAAAATAAAAGAAAAATTTCTTTTTGTCTCTCAAGAAGATTGCGAGGATGCCTAAGCGTGGTAACATCAACGATTTCGATCCCGATGTTGAAGATTGGGCCACGTATGTAGAACGCATAGAGATATATTGTAAGGCAAATAAAATATCAAATGAAGATAAAGCACTAACCTTACTAAACTCAATGGGTGCGAAGACATACGGGCTATTGAAGCATCTTCTATCACCAGCTAAACCGGCGGATCAGACTTTCGCTAATATTGTTGCTGTCCTGAAGAATCATTTGAACCCCGCACCGCTGATGTTAGCGGAACGATTTAAATTTTATGCGAGAACGCAACTGAAAGAGGAAAGCAACGCGGAGTATTTAGTTGAACTGCGTAAGCTGGCGAAATACTGTCAGTTTGGGGAAAGTCTGACAGAGGCACTGAGAGACAAATTCGTGTGTGGATTGTCGAAAGAAGGAACACAAAAGCGGTTGCTTGAAGAGAATGATCTTACACTTGATAAGGCTGTCACTATTGCAGCATCGCACGAAGCCGCAGCGAGAGGCACTGCGGAAATGCAGCTGAAGGCAGCGGTACTCAGCGTAGATCAAATGGCTTTGGGTACAACGAAATGTTATCGTTGTGGAAAGACAACACACGATCAGAACCAATGCTGGTTTAAAGACCAGGAATGTAGAAAATGTGGCAAGCTTGGTCACATAGCTAAAGTATGCCGGTCAGGAAAGAAGACCAGCAACAAAAAGTCACCGCAGGAAAAGTGCAGAAAGGTACATAAGGTGGCTGAGAAGAGTTCGGATGAACAGAATTCGGATTCAGACTCCAACAGCAAGGAACTGGGTAGTCTGAGAATTCACAATGTGAGGAAGGAAGCTGACCGACAAACTATCTGGGTCACACTGCAGATAGCAGGAGTCCAAATGAAGATGGAATTGGACATCGGATCGGCGTTGACGGTCATGAATAAGCAAGATTACAAAAGGTTATTCACACATATTCCCCTACGGGATACGGAGATAGTATTAAAGACATACACGGGGCAAAGAGTATACCCCATCGGAAAGATAAAAGTCAAGGTGGTACACAAGGGCAAAGAACACCAAGGAATGGACATATATGTACTACCTGAGGGAGGTCCACCACTTCTGGGACGGGAGTGGATCAGGAAAATAAATATGGACTGGCACTCCCTAAAAGCAATAACGGTAGACTCCGGAAAGAAAAAAAATGTCAAACCTGCACGATTGTCCAGAATATTGGATGAGGGCATATGCAGCAGTGACAGTGACAAAGCAGAGAGTGAGAACTCGGTGAAGACAATCAGCTCAGACTCTGGAACTGATGATGGTAAGACCAGCCCATGTGCCAAAGACAAGTCTAAAATGGACTTGCAGACTAATGATGGAAAAATGAAGGAGTGCATAAATGCTTCAGAAGAGAACAAAGTATCAGAACAGAATTCCACTGAACAACAACAACATAGTTTGACAGAGAATTCTGAGTCTGTCCAGTCTACAGACATGCACATTTCTGAGGAACACCGGGCTCGAACTCAACTCAATCTCAAACTACAACAGCAATTAGAACAAATGATTCGCCGTTTTGAGCAAGAGATGAAGGCAAAGAAAAAGTTCTTTGACACAGAGTGGGAGAATCTGGAAAGACAGCAGAAGCAGCTGATTGAGAAAATGGAACAGGAACACACAAACCGTCTGCGCGATGAGGCCAAACGAATCAAAGCTGAGCAAGAAAGGGAATATGACAAATTCACCGATCAGTTGAAAGCTAAGAAGACAGAGCACCCTTTTGTGAGCAGTGTCAGCAGTAATAAGCCACTCAGGGAATTGGTGGCAGAGGCAAAAGCTGAAGTGATGGAGGAAATAGAAGACAATAGAGAGGAAGCAGAAGATGATGACTCATCTGAACCATTATCACCCCTACCAGGTCACGCATGTGGTCCCTCCAAACTGAGCCAAATCAGTCTGGAAGTAGAAAAACTTCCCAAGGTACTCGAGCCTTTAGAAGTCAGCAATGCTGGTTCTGCAGTTACGAAAGTTCAAGCTGTTAAGTCCAGTGAAGGACTATTAGATGAGTCACCCCAGCAACAAGAACCTACTACACCACCGAAAACTACTACACCACCGAGGCGTTATCTGGACCGAGGCAGGAGGCGCCGCTTCAGAGACTGAATCTGTGAACTGTTTTTACATGAAGTTGTGTATATATGTTAGTATGTTATGTTTAATGGGGAATATATACTGTTAAGCTAAAAAGGGAGGATTGTAGTGTATGTAACCGTTCCACCTTTAAGAGAACCGTGCCACCTTTAAGAGAACTATTTTAAGAGTTGCACTACTTTATCTTGGCTGCTGTATACTGTAATACCGGGGGTGACCACACCGGTATATAAGTGCTGTGTAATGATTTATTGGGCAGTTCCGCCCTGACCTTCGACTAGTAAAGACCTGTTAAAAGTGACTCTTGTGGTCTGTGTAGTAATTCTCATTATAACACACAGACTTAACAATCTCCGTGTCCTTTTTCAACGGCTTCAGCAGCACGGCCTCATTGTGAACCCGGACAAATGCCGTTTCGGCCTGGCGCAGCTCGATTTTCTCGGCCACCGCATAACTTCTGCAGGGGCAACGCCGCTTCGAGCTAAGCTGGAGGCGATCACGGCGTTCCCGAAGCCGCAATCCGTGAAAGCCTTACAGGAGTTCCTGGGGATGGTTAATTTTTACCATCGGTTCGTCCCCAGGGCCGCACAGCTCATGCGGCCGCTCTACGAGGCCCTCGGGGGCAAGACGTGAAAGGAGCCCGTGGTTTGGTCGCAAGAAATGGGTCGCGCCTTCGAGGATACGAAGACCGCGCTCGCGAATGCGACAATGTTGGCACATCCCCTGCCAGGAGCTATCATCGCCCTCACGACGGACGCGTCGGATTACGCTGTGGGGGCCGTCCAGGAGCAATGGGTCGACAGCGCATGGCAGCCTCTGGCATTTTTTAGCCGCCGGCTGCAACGGCACGAACGTCGATACAGTACTTTCGACAGGGAGCTGTTAGCTTTGTTTTTGGCCATCCGCCACTTCCGATTCCTCCTCGAAGGGCGCCGCTTCACTGCGTTTGTTGACCACAAACCATTGACGTTCGCGATGGCTAAGACAACTGAACCGTGGTCGGCTCGGCAACAACGGCAGCTGACTTACATCTCCGACTTCACCACCGACGTCAGGCACGTGGCCGGCAAGGACAACGTCGTCGCTGATTGCCTCTCCCGCGCCGCCGTCCAGGCCGTTCAATTAGGCATTGACTTCGCAAGAATGGCAGCCGACCAGGCTGCCGACCCGGAGACTCAGGCCTTTCGTTCTGTCCCCTCCAGCCGAGAGATGTACCGTTCCATGCGGCAGGTACCACTCTACTCTGCGACGTTTCGTTGGGTGCACCCCGTCCGATTGTGCCGTCCACCTGGTGCCGAGGCGTTTTCGACGCCATACACGGGCTGTCGCATCCTGGAGTGCGGGCGTCGCAGAAGCTGCTAGTCTCCAAATTCGTATGGAGAGGAATACGCAAAGACGTCTGCGACTGGGCGAACACTTGTGTGGTTTGTCAACGGGCCAAGGTGCAACGTCACGTCAGGGCCCCTCTGGCCACCTTCGAGGTACCGGAGCGGCGTTTCGACCACATTCACGTTGACCTAGTGGGCCCACTTCCACCGTCCCGTGGTTTTACGCACCTTCTGACAATGGTGGATCGCACCATGAGGTGACCGGAGGCAGTTCCCCTGACGTCCACCACCTCTGCAGATGTCGCGCGAGCCTTCATTTCATCATGGGTAGCCCGGTTTGGTGTCCCTGCGGATATTTCGTCGGATCGCGGGCCGCAATTTTCGGCGGAACTATGGAATGAGGTGGCCTCAGTATTGGGCACTAAACTACACCGCACTACGGCTTATCACCCGCAAGCGAACAGCTTGTGCGAGCGGTTCCACCATTTATTGAAGGCGTCGCTCAGGGCCAGCCTTCTGGATGCAGCATGGGTCGATAAACTGCCGTGGGTGATGCTGGGACTGCGCACGGCACTGAAGAAGGATCTACAGTCGTCGGCCGCGGAAGTGGTTTACGGTCAGCCACTTCGAGTTCCGGGAGAGTTCCTGCCGTCCCCTACGCGGCAGTGGTCTGCAGCCAGTCAGCGAGAGGCCCATCAGGACGCGGCTCAGTGTTTCCGCCCAGTTCCGACCTCGCAGCATGGTTTGCCTTCTTCCATCCCTGGGGAGCTGTCAAAGGCCAAGTTCGTCTTTGTGCACCAAGACAGCCATCGTACCCCGCTCGCACCTCCTTATGCAGGTCCATTCCAGGTTCTACAGACCGGGGACAAGAGTTTTGTGATCGACGTCGGGGGCAAGCCTGATCACATCTTTGTTGATCGCCTCAAACCTGCGCACCTGGACCTCGAACAGCCGGTCGAACTGGCGCAGCCTCCGCGCCGGGGTCGGCCGCCGGCCGCCGCTATGCCTAACCACACCGTGCTACCTGCCAGCTCGCCACCTGCTCAGCGTTTTCCTCTCCGGGAATTTAGGAGTCGGTCAAACAGGCTTGTCCGACCTCCTCGGCGATTGACTTTCCTCATTAAAGACAATTCTGGGGGGGCGTATGTGGCAAAGCCACCAAAGAGACTCTCACAGTAACTTGTACAATTGTCTTTAATCATTATTGTTATCTTTTAATGTTTGCCCTGTTTAAACAGCGCGGGATCGATAAAATCGCGATCTGACGTGATGACGTCATCACGTGGGTCACGTGACGTTCCCAACGGCGGGAAACGTGATGACATCATGACGTCAGGGTTGGAGGGCGTTTCCAGTGAGTTCTCATGGAGTGAGCTAGTGTACAGACCTGTTTGGAGTTTCTCCTGCGTTTTTGTTTTGTAATACTTTCAGTGCATTAAACTAAGCTTGTTAACTACCAGCTTAGTTCACAGTGTTTTTGTTAGGAGTGCACAGACTCCTACAATAGCATAGTTCACTAATACTGAATTGGCAAGTGTGTACCACCATCAACTGGGTCCAAATGAAACTTAACACATAAATGGTAGGACACGGCAGTTGGAACCTTACACCCAGAGCTGGCGCAATTTACTGGAGATCCCCATAATCTAGTGCGCTTGTATGCAAATACCTTATATAAATTAGTGTAATTTCAGAGTACGTGATGTTTTAACACTAAACCCTTTTATTCACAAGCAATTAAACCTATTAACTGCTTCTTTGTGATAGTGGTTACCATATCCAACAACTTCAGGAGAGGAGGAAATGAGAGAAAGTTGGTGAGAATTTTTTTTTAAATCTGGTAGGCAGGCTGGAATGTGCCCCATTGCCATGAGCCTTGTTTACTGCTGCAGAACAAAGAAATTGAGAGAAAAGCTGGAAGGTATATTAACTCATTCCACCTTCCTATACCTCCCAGCAACCAACTGAAGAGCACTGCAAAAACCTGTGAACAGATACCCTACCCACTGGCCAATATAATGTGGCTGCGGTATAAACTGGTTTTTCAGCTTAGCGTAAAGTTTCTCTTTTTGAGTTGTAGATACTAAAGACCTGGGGCTAGAAATTCGTTATAGCCAAAGAATGGGCAATGGTGAATTAATGACAGGTGAAAATCATCTAGACTGCACGCAAAATTCGTCCCCGCTCCTCATTAAAATGATTGGAGCCATAAATCTAGTCTAAAAACCCAAGCTCATTGGCGTTACACTAAAAAGATGGACCAATATCAGGTGTAGTCTAAATGCAAGTAATGATTGCCATAGGCTTTTTTCACTGCTTAAAGGGGAGCACCATTGATGCTGCAGCACCTCATTCTCAGCATTGTTGGCTATGCAGCTGCCTCAACAACCATAAGAAGAAGGACAAGGAGAAGGAGCACTTATTTACATATCCAGATGGCAGATTGCTGCCCCAGGGAGAGAGTCCGCAAGTGTGCCCATGAAGCTTTGGAGGCATTGGTTTTAGCGGTGGAGAGAAGGCAGCTGGTCTTGTATCCATCAACTGGCAGGAGACCCTCGCCACAAGTCTGCTGCACTACGTGGAAGGAGGTGGCACATCACAGACAGCACTGTGGTCCCCAGGACCCACACTTAATGCAGGAATAACTTTACCAAGCTCACACAGGTGGGCAGGGTGAGTGAAGGCTTCAACAAATGCTACATACCACCATCTGTACCACAAGCTTCACACACTGCTCAATGCACCACACCCCCAGCACTCACCCACCAACAATCTCTACCTACCAACACACACACCCACATCGCACACATTGCACAGTGACCGTTATTCAACTATGGCAGGCACAAGGGTCATTAGTTATTAGAATGCGTGTGATATGATTATGCATAAATTTATTAATAGAGTTTGGAATATTTTGTGGTCTCTCTCATTTCATCTTTGCACCCAGGAGGACGCTGTGATATGGCATGACACAGTGATGGTATGATGAGGATGTGGTGAGCAACGGGGATCTGGGGTTTCATTCATTCAAATCGGAGTCACAGACTGCCCATCCGGAAGCTTAGTTGTCTGGCTGCCTCCTCCCTCCCTCCTGTTCCTCGTCTTCTTTCTCCTTTTCTTCTTCCTCCTCCCTCTGCGCACATGTTCCGTCTTCCTTGTTGCCTCCACTCCCTCCGCCATAAATCCTGGAGGGCGAGGTGGACTGCCAGTACAGCCCCCATGACTTTTAGCAAGTGTTGTAGGTTGAATCTTTCAAGAATAAATGTTGCACTTTTCCATTTGTCACAACACTCATGATACCAAAGAACCTTAAAATCACTAAATAAAACTGTTACAATATCAGGAACTAACACACAGGCACTGAAACTTCACTAACCTGTCAGGTGCGAGTGATTGGGGCTGATCCCTTTAAATAACGTCCCTAGAGCCGGCTTCCTGTTGCTGCATGCCAGCTCTCCCTGTCGTCGTTAACTCCAGGCGGTGAGGTAAGTGGCGAGAAGCAATTTGGCATAACGACCATTCAGTGACGTCACGATCTCCCTGGCGTTGAAGTCCCTGGTGATCGCTGTTACTGGCAGCGCTACGGGGGTCCCGATTTGGCGTGTGGCGCTGGATTCAACAGGAGCTGTCATTATAGCTCTCAGTGCTGCATTAGCGCCATCTACTGGCGCTAATGGGATGAATTTCCCCCCCCTGAAGTTTTACAAAGTTCACTGTATAAAAAAGAAATACAAAGGTTTGTTATTTTAAGGCATATAGGATTTTTTTGAACGCCAGTCAATGGGGAGAGAAGTCGGTGGAATAACCCTGCTGCATGCCCACAGCTGCTGTCAGGAAGCCCAAACCATTTTTAGTTTTGTGCGTCATTTGAATGCCACTGGCAAGTTACGGGCACCTCGCTGCAGCTTGCCAGTTGTGGGAGGCCGGGAAATCGGCCAGCTCCCACACTGAACCAGTTGGCAGGTTGGGCCTGCTTGGGAAGATCCAATCCCAGAAGGTGTCGGGCCAGCAGTGAGCTGCAGTATTTTTGTGGAACCAGGTGGCGCACCCTTCTCCCCTTGCCACACAACAATTCTCCCCCCTCCCCAAAAAAAAATTCTGGGCCTCTTCTTGAGCAACCACCAGCGGTGCCTTTAAGGACTGCTGGTTAGGCCACTCACCACCTGGTACAAATGGATGGAGCATGCGTAACATACATCCCACCCATTTGTACATGAAAATTGTAAACCGGGTCTTGCAACCATCGTAGGACCGTGATTTGCATATTTAAGGTGCCTTATGCTGCTCACACATTTACAGGACCACTTGAAAATTGCTTCAGGCACACCTTGTGGTGGCCCAAGTGCCCTTCCAGTTTGATGTTCAGCTGTCGGCCACTTGTTTTTCAGGTAAGAAACATGTGCTTGGCAGTTGAAAATCGCCCCCAGTATTTCGCACTGGATCTTACAGAATGAATTTCAGTCACAATTTGAGAAGTTTTATCTTTTGCATGAAACACAGTAATAAAACATTGTTCCTGTTATTCAGAAAACCTTTGCATATTATTTGCATTTGCTTGACTTTAAATGGGTTCTGACAAGTTTCCTGATAATAAGTTATTAACAGTGTCATCTGCTCAGTTCTGGTATGTAAAGTGCCAGTTGCAAGATCATTAATTACAGTTCAGCCTTTGGCATAATCTCAAAAAATGTAATTGTTTGTATTAAACAGATTGAAGGTACCTTTCCAATTGCCTACCAGGTAAATATACAGTCTGGTGTGGTGCTGAGCTACTAATGCCAAAAGGATCTCAGGTTCGATCTGCAGTTTTGCTATGCTAATTAACCTTGACCAGGGCAACAGTTGGAGTGCTGTTGAATCATGCATATGTGTGGATGTTGGATGAGGACAGGATTGGACTTAACTGTGATGCTCCCATGGTAGGCTGACCGGGCAAAACCCACTCCCTAGATTCTAATTATTAACAACTGTCAGACAGACAGAGAGAGAGAAATACACACACAGACTGTAAAGGGTACGGTACACGTGAGCCCCAAAGCGACGCACCCGGGGATTCTGGCCACGTTGAGGCCCGACCGTTAATTTTCATCAGAATCCCGCCCAAACCCGACTAGTTGCGTTACTTGGCCGGCGGGCGAGAGCAGAAGATCGCAGGCAGGAGGCCGTAGCCGAGGATCCATGGAAGTCAGGTAAGTGGTAAAAGGGGGGATCGGTGGGCGAAGGTTATCAGGGAGGAGAGGGAAGCCCGGGGCAAGGGAGGCCCTGTTTCTTCCGGCCCACAAGGAAACCTAAATAAAATGAAAATCTTACCTCCTGGGCCTCTTCTGGCCCACGATCCACCTCCCGACAGGTTTGACCTGACGGGGAAGCCATCACTGCTCTCCTGCTCAGGCCCCGAACTATAATAGCAGATTAGGTCCCGATAACGTCATCGTGTCTCGATCTACATATTTAAAGAGATACCCGCCATCTAGGGTCGGGTGTCCTGCTTGCCTGCTCAAAAGAACAGGTTAATATTGAAACCCGTCGAGAAGGTCGTGGGATTGGAAGGGGTACGTCGATCCACTCATTTTAACTGCCTCCTCCACCCCACCCAGTTTCCGTCAGGTGGGAGTAGTTAAAATCGGGGCCACAGATGCTGAGAAATACACAGAGGTTTGAAGTGGCTGATTCTATCGGTGAGGTGGGCAAAGCAGTTGGAGGCTCAAACCATTTTTATGGTTGAGCCTCATTTGAATTTTGTAATTAAACTGCTCGCACATCTGAAGCAGCTTGCCGATTGGGGAAGGCGGGAACTTTAATGACTCCTCCGCAAAACCCAGCTAGTCCAGGTAAGTAAAGCGGACGAAGGCAAACGCGAGGGACTGTCGTTCATTGTGATGGGTGGATTTTTGTAAAGCAAAGGAACGCCACAAAAAATCATTAAAAAAATGTTCTTACTTTTTTTGAGCAGCCTGCAGCAGTCCTGTTAAGGACCGCTGTTTAGGCCACTATACGAGAAGGTACCAATGGATGGAGCATGCATAGCATACACTTCGGGCCTAGGTACTTCTTAGGACCCCAATTTGCATAGGCTAATGAGACTCTTGTGTGTTCCTGGAGTGACCCTGGGTTTGCCCATTTCAAGCCCCCCACCAAAATGACGGTGACCCAGATGTCAGAAACAGGGCGGTAAGTGCTGTGCCTCCATTTTCATCAAGCTACCATCTTCCTGCCCAACGGGGAGGGGAGTTTGGAAATCGGCCTCAGAATTTCTTTCTGCAGTTAATTTTGTTATTCAAATAAAAGATAAAGTTGAATTTGAAAAGCTTTAATTACCACCTATGTTTTGTTTTGTTGATAGTAATTTAGAATGATTTTCTTACAGCTGTGTTTGTGTGTGAGGAAGAGAGAGACAGACAGAGAAAAACATCCAGGAAACAATCACAAAACACCATATTCAATGTTTATAGAGATCCCTTAGAAAGTCGCAAACCATTGCTCGCACAAATGCAATTCCCCTCAACCGGTGTTATCAGACCCTTACCCTGCCCCTCTCTTCACTGCTGACACCAGGAGTCCACCAGTGAGCCAAACCTGACCTTCAGCCCCAAGATCGGTCAGCCCCCAGCTCCTCCTTCCAAAGTGATGCCAAAATCATGCTACCAAATTCCTGCAGTACTGTCAAACTCCCAAGATTATACATGCCGCAGTGAAGTCTAGGACCACCCGCAGAGCTAAAAAGGTCCAAGTCTGCCTGTATTACTACCAAAGTTCAGGATTACTCCCAACTGCAGCTAAACACCATTCCCCTTCTCAGTACTACTAATGACCAGATACCCACCTCCAGATGGTGCATCTTGCTATATATTCACAACTTTAAAAATCATACGGGATAAAAATAAATATTTATATATCAAGGCAACTCGTATACAGTTTTCACAATAAAACAGACAGATTTGTGAAATTCAATCTCCAAAGTACCAGTAATAATCCTACATTTTAATAAAAATTGAACTTGTCTTAGTAACCGTTAGTCAGTGTCCCTGATTTATCCCCATGTGGAATAAACATCCAGATTGTGATAAAACAGCAAATCTTCTGACTCAATGTGAGCAACACCATGGGAGGTCCACTAGTATATAGTAAGTATATGAATAGGTACTGTACAATGCCTATGTACTGAAAACTGTGTATTCTAGGAAACTGGTGACAGCAACAAGGATCATATAACATCATCAAATGGTGACAACGTATCTCAAAATCCAACACCTGCCAAATCATCAGAGAACCTCAAGGAGTCGGAGAAGGATAATAAAGCAGAGACGCCTGCAGACGATAAGTCGGTCATGAATTTCTTCAAAACACTTGTAAGCAATGATAGCTTACTGTTTTGAGTCTTGACATGTAGTTATTCTTAGGTCCTGTGGTCAAGAACATCCTGCAGATGTATAAGGAACATTGGTCATTTCAGAAATACAAGGCACAATTTACACACATTGCAATGCAAGCACAATTCACTTCTGCTATTTTTTTTAAAAAGCTTTATGTTTCTGTGTCATTTCCAAAGTGCTCATGAATTTAATTTGTAAATTAATACAGAAAAGCATTTAGGATGCTTGTCTCTTGGACTTTCTAACTGGAACCATGTGAATTGTACTTGCTATGCTTTGTATAAGGCATGATGATAGAATGGAATAAAACTGTTAGTTTTCATTAAAATCCCTTAGTGGCAAAAAGAAAGAAAAAATGCTTAACAGCCCACAAACTATTTATTGAAGTGCAGTCACTGTTTTCTTGGCAGCAAATGTGCACACTGCAAGGTCACACAGACTAGTAATCAGTTAGGCTGTTTGGTGTTGGTTGAGGAATGAATGCTGACCTAGAGATTCATTCCTGGGCCTTTGGTATCCAGAGAATTTCTGTTGTTATTTGCCATTAAGGGATATTTCCTTTTATCTCTCACTTCTTGCTATTGCTTTATTTTAAACCACACCACTATCTCTGGAATCCCCAAGGATTTATCCTTGCTTCCCCCCCCCCTCTTCTTCTACATGCTGCCCTTGGCGACATCATCCTAAGACATGGGGTCAGGCTATTACAGGAGAAAAAAAACTCTACACTGATGGCACCCAGCTCTACCTCTCCATCGCCTCTCAACCCATCCACTGCTTCTCTGTTGTCAGACTGTTGGTCCAATATCCTGAAGGCACAATTTCTCCAGTTAAACATTAGGAAGGCTGAAACCATCGTATTTGGTCCCCATTACAAACTCCATAGTCTCACTACCAATTCCACCTCCCTTATTCTCTCCATCACAAAGACCACCTACTTTTGCCCCTGTAACACTACCCACCTCAGCCCCTGCCTCAGCCCATCTGCTGCTGAAGCCCTCATCCATGTCTTTGTCACCTCTAGGCATCACTATTTTGATGCATTCCTGGCTGGCCCCCATCCTCCATCTTCCATAAACTTCAGCTGTCTCAAAACTCACACCCTATCCTGCACCAAGTCCCACTCACCTATCACCAATGTTGCACAGCTGTCGGAAGCTCCCACACAGGCTACTTGCTGGAGAAACTGCTCATGCACAGAAGCTCGAATGGGCCGCACACCCCAAAAAAAATTCGAGGGAACATTGACTATCACCCTGTCCTCACTGACTTACATTGGCTCCTGCTTTCCTCAATGCCTCAAATTTAAAATTCTCATTCTTGTGTTTAAATCCATTCACAGCCCCACCCTTCCCTATCTCTGTAACCTTCTCCAGTCCTACAAGCCTCCGAGAACTCTGTGTTCCTCCAACTCTTGCCTTTTGTGCAACACCTCCTCCTTTGCCCCACAATTGAATTTCCTCCCTATACCTCTCCATCTCTCCACCTCCCTCTCCTCCTTCAAAACACTTCCTTGACTATGCTTTTAGTCACCCCTTCTATTATATGCTTCTTTGGCTCAGTGTCCCTTTTTATCTGACTACGGTTCTGTGAACCACCTTGAGACGATTTTCCACATTAAAGGCACTATATAAATGTCAGTTGTTATTGTTGTTCTTTCCCCCAGCAAATGACCTGTTACTAGTGAAGAAAGTTTTTTTTCTCCTGTAATAGCTTCTTTGCTGTTCTCAGGGAAATAAAGCTTTAGCTTTTTTTGTTAAACCTTAACTTTAAAATATTTTTTATTAACGTGATAACATTTTGTATTGATTTAATATGATTACCATGTTAGTGACACATCCAATGTCAGGACAGTTAGTCCTGTTACAGACGTGGCCAGTGCTGGGACAGTTAAGCCTGCTATTGGTACATTAGGCTGTACTTCCAACCTTTATGATAAATGAAGCAGAAATCCCTCAATTTGTCCAGCAGAATTTTTCTGCCCCCATCAAAGAAACATTCACTGCCCTCCTCACTCCTTCCAGACATTTTTATTGGTTACAGTTTGCTATTTTCCAAATTTTTAAAATAACAATGCCTGCCCCCTTAGGCTGCTGTACAGCTTCAAATCCTGCAGCAGAATGCGATTTTGTACCCATGAATGGGCGAGCTCCTGGTCAAAGGCATTTTGCATACTTGAATCTCACCCAGTGTATTATAATGATCCTGGAATTACTTGCAGGGTCAGTGCATTATGTGTTAGATGAGTGGGATTGTCTCACTTCTGGTCAGGCTTATGCCCAAGTAGAAGATCTACATTAGTCAGTCTTCCTACAAAGCTGCCACAAGGTTCACAGGGATCCTTCACGTGCTAATTACCAATATCTGTTGGGCCGATGTGGATTTTTCCCACAGGTTGGGAGAGAATGCTGGAGGAAAATCACATCGAGCCATACTTGCGTGCCTCCTGCTGCCCAATTTAAGAACATAAGAACTAGGAGCAGGAGTAGGCCATTCGGCCCTTCGAGACTGCTCCGCCATTCAATGAGATCATGGCTGATATTCTGCCTCAACTCCACTCACCGGCCCTATCGCCATATCCCTTGATGCCCTTACTAGTCAGAAATCTATCGACTTCTGTTTTGAATATACCCAATGACTGAGCCTCCACAGCCCTCTGGGGTAGAGAATTCCAAAGATTCATCACCCTCTGTATGAAGAAATTTCTTCTCATCTCAGTCCTGAATGGCCTACCCTTTATCCTGAGGCTGTGGCCCCTGGTTCTAGACTCCCCAGCCAAGGGAAACATTCTCCCAGCATCCACCCTATCAAGCCCTGTAATAATTTTGTATGCTTCAATGAGATTCCCTCTCATTCTTCTGAATTCAAGAGAATACAGGCCTAGTTTACTTAATCTCATCTCATACGACAGTCCCGCCATCCCAGGAATCAATCTCGTGAACCTTCATTGCACTCCCTGTATGGCAAGCACCATTAGCAGAGACTGGGAGCAGCAGGCCTCCCACCTGCAGAAACCCTGCATTGCACAGAGCCCATTAGAATTGGCCAGAACAGAAAATAACAAATCACAGAGGCAAAGACTGAGCCTCGCTCTCACTGCAAATAAAATGAACAGTTGGAATGTGAATAAGATAAAGCAAGTTGCTAATTTTCTTAAATTCAATTAAAAACACATGATACAGTGGCTTAGAAATCCTTTCAAACAATTTTTACAAGCTTATAGCAATTAGAATTCATTTCTACAATTCCAAATAATCATTGTGTTGGGGATATCCACATGCAATTAATAAACATATTCTGTAATTTTCACTATAGGTGACACCAACAAAATCTTCTTCCAAGACAGAGCTTGACCCACAGCAGGCATCAGATGACAAGGTAAACCCCTTATTATTGTCTCCCCTTTTCCTTTATGGTCTCCTTATACCACATACCATTTTCAGCCAAGAGGATGAACTTGAGACTTGCTTCCAGGCCAGCTGCCTGCTGAAGGTTGTGTGGCAGCGTCCTGCAGTGAATGACTTTTCCAACATTACCTTCCTCCTTGTAAGAAAATATGTGGCTTTTGCTCAGTTCCTCCACAAAGATTGGGAACTCACTGTGTGGGGCACCATGCTTATAAACCTGTGACTTACCTTTCCATGGGAAACGGCAGAATGCTATATATGTAACGTTGGGGCAGTAAAGCAGAAACCATCAATTAGGTAATAAATACCGCAAGGTGAACATCCCTGACACACAGGGAAAGCGTGTAGATTAAGGTGCCTAATAGCTTCATTGAAGGTCATACTGAAGTTATAGAATCTCGGGGTTAGTGTGACCACAGCTCAACTCTGGAGTGAGTGTTTCTTGGGCCTCAGGGTCATAATGATGCAAGTATTGAGGTTGGCAAATTATTTGTTCGATAAAATGAAAATATTTATGGACCTCCTAGTAAATAAAGAAACTAAGCTCCAATTCCTCTGCTCCTGTTTTATAGCATTAACACTAGAAATGTGAAGATTATTTTTACAGATGGTAAATGAACAAAAGAACATGTATTTGAAAATTTATAAGAGGTTATTTTTTACCCTCTATTACAAATAGGTCAATGTGCAACAAAAATGGGGTTGATTTTGCTGACTGTTCAAGTATGTTAATTTGCACAACTAAATACAGCTAGAATATCATAGAATCATGGAATAATACAGCACAGAAGGAGGCCATTCGGCCCATCGAGTCTATGCCGGCTCTTTCAAAGAGCAATCCAGTTAGTCCCACTCCTCTCTTTCCCCATATCCCTGCATTTTTTTCTCCTTCAAGTATTTACCCAAATCCCTTTTGAAAGCTACTGTTGAATCCGTTCCCACCACCCTATCAGGCAGTGCGTTCCAAATCCTAACCACTCGTTGCGTAAAAATGTTTTTCCTCATGTTGCCTCTGGTTCTTTTGCCAATCATCTTAAATCTGTGCCCTTTGGTTATCAACCCTTCAGCCATTGGAAACAGTTGTTCAGCATTTATAAATCACACTGGAGATATTCAGTGGCAGTAAAGGAGCATGTCAAGATTGTTAGCCATACATAACTAAGTGGGAATTTTGATGGCTTTTTATGCACTTTCCAGTGTCGCCACTCACCCCAAGCATTTACAAAATAACAGCCGAAACAGGTGATTGTGCGAGTGGAGGTCTGGAAGGATAGTGAGAAATGTAATCTTAATTAACCCAGGACATAAATGACAAACTCAAGGCTTATGCTAAAAGTGCTTTATTGTTATAGAGTTAATATTACGGAATTACATTGCAATGAATGAGAATAGTACTGTTGACTAAAAAATATCTTAAGGGAGATTTGATTTTATCAATCAGCTGAGTTTAGTGGTTAATCACATGCAAGTGTGACAATGAATAATGCATGCACCTTTTTCTCTGAATGGTGTAAAGAAAAAAGTAAATGGTGAACACAAAGAAGCAGCAACTAAAGCCCACAAATTAGAACAAAAAGCAGCAGAACAACAGGAGGTATCCAAGACAAAAGATGCAGATTCCTCTGAGAAAGCAAAACCAGAAAAGGCACCAACACAAAGTCCATTTGGAAAGCTGTTTAAGCAAAAGGTCAGTAACAGTACAGTAATTTCATTACTTCAAACATATTTTGTATTAAGGATAATGATATCCCTCATCGGCTATTATTATGGTCTCCTCTATTGTAATCTGTACATATATGTGTTGCTCTCCTGAAACATAGAATTAAGTAACTCTTGATATCATAGTTGGACAAGTCACTTATATACTTATTACAATATTAATTCTGATCAAATCCCATGTACATGTAACAGCCTGTCTACTCAAATCCAAGTTTTGATTAGAGACACCATTAACAAATGGCAAACTAAAAGCCAATCCCATTTACTAACCGCAAAACAGATTAACCAGTCAGGTAGAAGAAGCTACCAATCAGAAACCAGCAAACCACCACTTCTATAATTTAACACTTAAAAAGAAGGAAGCTAATTGTAGTAATAATATTACATTTTTTTTAACTACAAGGCGTCAGTTTTACAGCCCTATCTCCGACCCGTGCACCTTTCATGTGCAGCTTCCCCGCTGGGACTGTGGTACCACAGAATTAGCCCTTACATGTAGTAGTCCAAATAAGGTCAAAATGTTGCAAGTACATTGGCACAAATAAAGTTGATAAATGCTAGGATCTTATTAAACTCACATAAATATTTATCAAGATTCACTTCCTTTTACACAGAGATGAAGAGAAGTGCAAGTATAACTGTTGATGAACAAAATTGTAATTGGGAATATGTATACTGAATGTTCAATCTTGCATGTGTCTGTCCTGCTTCTGCTCTTACATGGCTCAGTTTCAGAACTTAGAGAAGTGAGGCTTGAAAAGATCCCTATTCTGTGGCAGTGACCATTGCACACTGGTGCTCAGTGCCACTGCACCTTCCAGATATAACATTTCTAAAATTAGTTATACATTTGAAAATATAAAGCCTTTTAAAATGATTAATTCATTTTGGTCTCTCTTTCTTCACCTAGACCATCAAGGAAGTACCACAGGTCAGTGCAATTCAGAACGTAAGTTAATTATATATTGTAAATTCAGTGATCCTGTGAACCTAGCAGAGAGTCTCACTCAAAGAAAATTTGGGTCAGAGATGGGACTAAATACTGTAATCCCGATTCCCTGACCCGCACTCCATTCAAATAAATTCCTTCCTGGGAGTGCTGAATTTAGCTTCTGGTGTACTGTACTGCAATTGTATTAAACTGTCATCATGCTAGATGTAAATCATCATATAATGGTAGAATTTATATCACATTAAATGCCATTTTTCTTCTCATTTTCTCTTTGGGAGGCCATTTATCACCATGCATTCTTTTCCAGCCGGGTGGACACAGTGGTCTGGTTGTTGAATTCTGTATGACTGTTATTGATGCTGTTGTGATCAACTAGCAGGAGGTATGATTCAGGCTGGGCATGACAGAAACAAAGGCCGGGATTTTGCTCACCTTGGCGGGTCCGTGGCGGGCGACCTCAGTGGCAGGTCCCAACCCCGCTTCTAGCTCCATCCCACTCTGTGAAATGAATTTCCCTTGATAGCGCATTTGCCAGGCCAATTAGAGGAAGTGGGTCTGGTGACGTCATTTGATGATGTGTCATCAGCTGGTTTCCTTAAAGGGACTATGTCTAAATTTATTTTGACATTTGTGCTGTCAGTGTCCTACAGCATTGAGGTGCTGCAACACTGACAAGCACTGCATAACGGCACAGGGTTGCACCCAGGCTCTCCCATGGCTCCCTCCATATACTTATGGAGGGAGTCACAGCATGCAGGGGGGTCCTCTTCCCTTCCCATGAGTGGAAGAGACCTCTCCAGGAGATCAACCCAGCCTAGTTACACATTGCCGAGGAGGGCACAAGCAGGGATGTGGTCAGGAGGACCTGGGAGCAGTGTCGCAAACATTTCAATGATCTCAGTAGATCACAAAATGTTAGTACAAAGCCACACTCAACCTCATCCTGCTGTGTCTCTCATCGCATCCCCATCACTCTGCCTTCCCTACCCTATTCCTGCACATCCTTACTTACACCAACTTACCTTGGACCTCCACCCATCCCCCTCTCTCTATCTATATTATCATTTCCCCACCTCACTAGCCACCCCTCACACACCCTCACCCTCACCTCATCCTAGTCCAATCATACCAACTAATAACACACAAGGGTAGGCACTTGGGTATTTTATGCAACGTTCATGTAAAGTTTCAGTTAATGTGCTATCAAACATTGAAACCTTTATTTTCAACCCTTTGCGTTCTTGGACAGATTTGTGTGCAACTTTGGAAGTGGCTTTGTGAGTTGCAGTGAATGGTGAGACAGAACGGTACCCCCTGCAATGGTCATGAGTGTGAAAGGAATGGCTTGGGCATTGTAGCGATGCCTTATGTTGTTGCTGTGGGGTGCTGCCAACCTGGCTAATCACGTGGCAGCCAGGGTGTACAGCATCAAGTGAAGTAAATCTGACCATGGTGAGGCCATCCCTAGTGTCCTGGGCAGCAATGTGGTCAGGTGCTGATGCCCTGTGTCCTGTGCAGCATCAGTTGATTGCGGAGAAGGTTGGTGTTGTTGTTGCTGCTGCTGGTGTGCCTGGTGCTGCTGGTGTTCGAACTGATCGTGGTGGGATTCTGAGGACCAAGGTGAGAGAGTATAAAGGGCACCCATGCTGATGGAATAGATGGCAGGTGAAGTAGAGATAACAGAAGCGATCTGTCAATGGTGAGAGAGGTAATGAGGTCAGACTGGATGGAGACTTGTATACAGACTTGCAGCATGCTGAACCTGTTGTGGAAATGCAGTGAGGAAGAGCTTGTGGCTGAGGGAAGA
Source organism: Somniosus microcephalus (assembly GCF_052327205.1). NCBI lineage: Eukaryota > Metazoa > Chordata > Chondrichthyes > Squaliformes > Somniosidae > Somniosus > Somniosus microcephalus. The sequence goes on along the minus strand of NC_140999.1, from coordinate 138,590,133 downwards.
TATCTCTGTAAGGTGGGAGCTTTTGCTTTACATTTGAAGCTGCCAACTCATCAGCTGATTCAATGGCCACTGAACTCCCGTCTCAGATTGACAGACGTGGTTCACGACCAGCGTGGACCCCGTGGGCGAGCTGTCAAATGCAAAAGGTAAGCTGAAAATCATTCTTAAGTGGCTCTAAACAAGCCACTAATTACCTGAATTGGGTCGCCCACCGCTGCCCGTCGGGTCTGCTCAGCATTGACAGACCTGACATCGGGAAAGGCACGTGGGAGCACAGAAGCCATACTACCAGCAAGGGTTGCTGAATAGTGAGCAGAGTGTTGAATATGGTTGATGTTTTTTATCCCTCTCCCCTACTACCACAGATAAATACTTTTGCACATAATGTGCAATATCTTCTGGTAACACAAGGTTGAAAATGTTGAATCCGAGGCAGTAAATGGCTGTTCTCAAATTTGCTTTGCCTCAGTAGGTGAATAATAAAAACAAATTAGTGAGCACCGATCGAGTTTTTAAAATAAACATAAAAGTCCATTTCCCTATTTACTTCTCTGTCTTATCACATGGAGACATGGGGGGGGAGAATTCAGTACCTTAGGGGGGCGATTTTCCCACTGGAGGCGGGTTGGAGGCGGGTTTCGGTTTGGGTGGGTTCAAAACCCGCCTCCACTGATAGTGTTCAAAAAATTGCGATTTTCCCCTGATTGGCCACTTGATGTCAGAGGTGTGGATTGCCCTTGGTCAATTAGTGTTTTGGGACTGAAACTTGCCTCTGCTGATGTCACTTTTCCAGCCTCATTTAAGGGCTACTTGCTGCCTTGGCTCATTTCACTGGATTTCTGCCAATGCTGCACCATCTGCAACATATTTTGAGAAACCACTATGTCCAATTCCAAGGCAAGGGCCTCCCCGAGGTTCTCGGATGAGGCGCTGGGAATGTTGGTTGAGGGGGTGAGAGCTAGCAGGGAGGTGCTCTTCCCCTCATCTGGGAGGAAGAGGCCTCCCAAAGAATCCAAGGCTGTGTGGGTCCAGCTGGCAAGGGATATAACCTCCAGATCTGTGTGCAGATTGGGTGAATGTTTATGTGTATTGATGAAATGCCAACCCTGTTGGAAAGCACTAAAATGATTTGATGGCAAAATGTTGGTGTCATGGCATCTGTTCTTTCGCCTTAAGCAGCTCCACATTGCGGGCTCCGCGACACTTGCATTGTTAGCAACATAGAAGATAGGAGCAGGAGTAGGCCATTCGGCCCCTCGAGCCTGCTCCGCCATTCAATGAGATCATGGCTGATCATCCAAGTTCAGTACCTTCTCCCCATATCCCTTGATCCCTTTAGCCCTAAGAAATATATCTAACTCCTTCTTGAATATATTTAATGAATTGGCCTCAACTGCCTTCTGTGGTAGAATATTCCACAGGTTCACCACTCTCTGGGTGAAGAAATTCTTCCTCATCTCTGTCCTAAATGGCTTACCCCTTATCCTTAGACTGTGACCCCTGGTTCTGGACTCCCCGGCCATCGGCAACATCCTTCCTGCATCTAGCCTATCTAGTCCTGTTAGAATTTTATAAGTTTCAATGAGATCCCCCCTCATTCTTCTAAACTCCAGTGAGTATAAGCCCAATCAACCCAATCTCTCCTCATACGTCATTCCTGCCATCCCAGGTATCAGTCTGGTGAATCTTCGCTGCACTCCCTCCATGGCAAGAACATCCTTCCTCAGATAAGGTGACCAAAACTGCACACAATACTCAAGATATGGTCTCACCAAGGCCCTGTACAACTGCAGCAAGATATCCTAGTTCCTGTACTCGAACCCTCTCGCTACAAAGGCCAACATACCATTTGCCTTCTTAACCGCCTGCTGTACCTGCATGCTTACCTTCAGCGACCGCAGGGATCGGTCCTAGGACCCCAGCTATTCACAATATATATTAATGATCTAGACAAGGGAACTAGATGTAATATCTCCAAGTTTGCAGACGACACAAAGCTGGGTGGGCATGTGTGCTGTGAGGAGGATGCCGAGAAACTCCAGGATGATTTGGACAGGTTGGGTGATTATATTGCATCTGCCATGCATCTGCCCAATGTGGATAAATGCGAGGTTATCCACTTTGGTGGCAGAAACAGGAAGGCAGATTATTATCTGAATGGCAATAGATTGGGAGAAGGGGAAGTGCAACGAGATCTGGGTGTTCTTTGTTTCCCATTATAAATTCCCCTGATTCTGACTGCAAGGGACCTACGCTGGACTTTACCAATCTTTTTCTCTTCACATATCTATAAAAGCTTTTACAGTCAGTTTTTATGTTGCCTGCAAGCTTACTCTCATATTCTATTTTCCCCTTCTTAATTAATCCCTTTGTCCTCCTTTGTTGAATCCTAAACTGCTCCCAATCCTCAGGTTTACTGCTTTTTCTGGCCAATTTATATGTCCTCTCCTTGGATCTTATGCTATCCCTAATTTCCCTTGTTAGCCACAGTTGAGTCACCTTTTTTGTTTTATTTTTATGCCAAACTGGGATGAACAAATTTTGTAGTTCATCCATGCGGTCTTTGAATGTTTGCCATTGCCTATCCACCGTCAACCCTTTGAGTGACATTCCACAATCAATCCTATCTAACTCGCGCCTCAGACCATCGTAGTTTCCTTTATTTAAATTCAGGACCCTAGTCTCTGAGTCAACTACTTCATTCTCCATCTTAATGAAGAATTCAATCATATTATGATCGCTCCGACCCAAGGGGCCTCGTACAACAAGATCGTTAATTAATCCTTTCTCGTTACATAATACCCAGTCTAAGATGGCCTGATCTCTGGTTGGTTCCTTGACATATTGGTCCAGGAAACCATCCCGTAAACACTCCAGGAATTCCTCCTCCACAGTATTATTACTAATTTGGTTAGCCCAATCTATATATAGATTAAAGTCACCCATGATGACTGCTGTGCCCTTATTGCATGCTTCTCTAATTTCCCTTTTAATGCCATCCCCAACCTCCGCATTACTGTTTGGAGGCCTATATACCACTCCCATTAACGTTTTCTGCCCCTTGGTATTTCTCAGTTCTACCCATACAGATTCCACATCATCAGAGCTAATATCCTTCCTTACAATTGTGTTAATCCCTTCTTTAACCAGCAAGGAGGTTGGGTCTCCTGCTGCTGTTGCTGTTGCTGCTGAGCTGCCTGGTTCTGCTGCTGTGGATGCTCCTCATCCGAATCTGAAGTCCATGGTGAAAGAAAATCAGTGGTTCCCATGCTGCTTGCAGATGCCTCCTTTGGGGAAGCGCTCATTGCAAGCGGGGAGAGGGTCTTCCAAGGAGGTCCCACTGTTGATAGATTCAAGCTGCAGCACCTCCGACTTCGGAAGGCCTGCTAAAAGTGCGAAAAGACCTTTTAAAGCAAAGTTCTGTCACCTGCAACTAATCCCTGATGAAATCTCCGATTTAATCGTAGAACTGCAGCTGTGAGGAGGCCACCCATTTGTCAATATGCCAGGTTTAGCTGGCTTGGTTAGGAGGGTCATGGAACACGTTGAAAAGGTTGTAAACTAACGAGGGCCTCTCAAAATAGGATTAGAGAGGTTCTTAATGACCATTTAAGGCTCTTAATCTCTCTGGCCAGCTGGAGGCGGGACTGTTCCCCACCCTGCAAAACCGGCACCGGTAAAATTGCGCGGGGGTGGGTTGGAGGTGGGTTCCGAACCCACACTCATTTTTCCAATTTTCCCGCCTTTCCCGCCTCCAAAACTGCATCCTCGGGGCTGAGAAAATCGCCCCCCTTAGTGCCTCCCATTAGCGCCAGCACAGATGCAGTAGCGTCGAGGCAAGGCAAATCCAGTGACGCACGGCAAATCTGAACCCCCCATTGTGCCGCTGGTACGAGGTACCTCCGGGGACTTCAATGCCAGGCAGATCGTGATGTCAGTGAGCAAGCAACGCTCACTGGCTGCCTGATCTGCAAAATTGATTGTCGCCACCTACCTTAGCGGCTCGACCAAACAGCGACAGAGAGAGCGGGCGTGAAGCAGGCGGAAGCCGGCTCCAGGGGTGTTATTTAATGGGATCATGAGTAATGACTCGCTGCTGTCAGATTAGTGGAGTTTCAATGCTTTCTTGTCAGTTTGACATTATGCAACAGTGTGGCGACACGCCACCATTGGACATAATCCGCTCACGGCGGCATGGACAGTTTACGCAGGCGCACTGCCGGCAGCAACCGCCCCCAGCCGGGGGCCCTTTCCTCCGGCAACTTGTTTCCCGCAGGGACAGGCTGCCGGGAGCACTTCCTTTCTGGGGAGTATTTAAGTGGTTGCGCGGGCTTTTCAAGCTCTCTTTTTGCCATGATGTAAATGAAAGCAGTTGTGTTCCATCAACTCTGGTCTCGACTCCCACGTTTGCCGCGGTATCTCAACACTGGTGACCCCGATGCTCAGGACGAATCCTAAGCTAGCATGGCGGATACAAACGCAGTCACGGTTAAACTACCGGACTTTTGGGAGAACCTGGCCGAGGCCTGGTTCGTTCAAGCCGAGTCCAGATTCCGGCTGAGAAGCATTACAGTCGACGCCACGAAGTACGACTACCTCGTCGCCTCTCTCACCTGTGCCACAGTCCCCAAGGTTTGGGCAGCGCTGCAGGATCCACCAGAGGAAGGCAAGTATGAACATCTGAAGGCCGCGCTTCTTAAAAAATTTCAGGCGTCCTCTTACCAGCGCAACTGCCAACTCCTCGACCTCCCAGGCCTTGGTGATGCTTCACCATCAGACCTGCTTTCCCACATGCTGTCCCTCTCGGACGACAAAAACCCCGGCGCCCTCTTTCGCACGCTTTTCATTCGGCAGCTCCCCGCCAGCATCCGCCCGCTCATTGTGGAGTCTGGCTCCACGGACCTGAATGAGATAGCCGAAAAGGCCGACCGGCTGCTCTCCGTGCAGACCGCCCGCGACGTCGCACCCGACCTCACGGCAACGACCACGCGGTCCCCCCGGCCCACTAGGCCCGACCGCCCTTCCACTCCGGGTCACTGCTACTACCACACCCGTTTTGGCACGAGGGCCCAACGCTGCACGCCACCGTGCACTTTCAAACCCCCCCCCCGCACCAGCCCCCACGATGGCCGCGGGGCAAAAGGGGCCCCTACTGTACGTCACTGACGACAGCACCAACCGCCGATTCCTGTGCGACACAGGAGCCCAGCACAGCATCACCCCCGCCTCCGCCCTCGAAATCCAACGCAGCGCACGGGGCATCACGCTGGCCGCAGCCAATGGCTCTGACATCCGCACATACGGCACCCGCATGGTCACGCTCGACCTCGCAGGCCGCCGCTACCACTGGAAGTTCCTCACAGCCAAGGTTCTCTGCCCACTCATCGGCGCCGACTTCCTACGCGCCCACGGCCTCCTTGTCGACATTCCGAGGCACCGCCTCGTCGACATCAACACTATGGCCCCCATCCCTGGCGCATTCACCCCGGCCCGTTCGGCCGGCCTGACAACCTACTGCCTCGCCAGAGCCACGGACGACTACTCGGCTCTACTAGCCGAGTTTCCCGCCCTCACTAACCCGACCTTTTCGGCCAAAGCCGCCAAACACGGTGTGGAGCACTATATCCCCACCACCGGCCCCCCGGTCTCTGCCCATGCCCGCAGACTCAACCCGGCCAAGCTGGAAATCGCGCGGGCCGAGTTCACCACCATGGAGCAACTCGGCATCATCCGCCGCTCCAGCAGCCCTTGGGCCTCGCCCCTCCACATTGCCCCCAAGCCCAGCGGAGGCTGGTGCCCCTGCGGGGACTACCGCCGCCTCAACGATGCCACCACCCCCGACCGATACCCGGTGCCGCACATCCAGGACTTCTCGGCCCGACTGGCCGGACGAACCGTCTTCTCCAAGGTCGACCTGGTGCGCGGTTACCACCAAGTCCCCGTACACCCCGCGGACATCCCCAAAACGGCCGTCATCACCCCATTCGGCCTGTTCGAGTTCCTGAGGATGCCCTTCGGCCTCAAGAATGCAGCCCAGGCTTTCCAGCGCCTTAAGGACTCAGTCCTCCGGGACCTGAACTTCCTATTCTTCTATCTAGATGACATTCTCGTGGCCAGCTCCTCCAAACAGGAACACCTCGAACACCTTTGCATCCTGTTCGGGCGCCTAGCCCAACACGGGCTCATCCTCAGCCCGGCGAAGTGCCAATTCGGCCTAGCCGAGATCGATTTTCTCGGCCACCACATCACCCCTGCTGGGGCCGTCCCCCTGCCCAACAAGGTGCAGGCCGTCCAGCAATTCCCCCGCCCCAAAACCATCAAGGGCCTCCAGGAGTTCCTCGGGATGGTGAACTTCTATAACAGGTTCATCTCCAGAGCTGCAGCTCTCATGAAGCCCCTATACGACTCCCTCCGAGGTAAATCCGGCAAGATGGCCATAGCCTGGACCGCTGACACGTCAGCCACCTTCGACGCCACCAAAAACACGCTCGCCGACGCCACCCTGCTCGCGCACCCAAGGGCCGATGCCCAGGTCGCGCTCACCACCGACGCCTCCAACCATGCGGTCGGAGCCGTGTTCGAGCAGTGGGTCAATGGCGCGTGGCAGCCACTTGCCTTCTACAGCTGCCAACTGCGCCCCCCGGAGGTCAAATACTCTACTTTCGACCGCGAGCTCCTCGCGCTCCACCTGTCGGTCCGCCATTTCAGGTTCCTCCTGGAGGGCCACCCCTTTACCGCGTACGTGGACCACAAGCCGCTCACATACGCGATGGCCAAGAACACCGAACCCTGGTCCGCTAGGCAGCAACGCCAGCTCGCGGCCGTGTCCGAGTTTACCACGGACATCCAGCACGTCTCCGGTAGAGACAACGTTGTCGCCGACTGCCTTTCCCATCCCGCCATCTGCGCGAATCACCTAACGGTCGACTACGCGCAACTAGCAGCGGCCCAGCTCACGGACCCAGACCTCCTCTCGGCGGCTACCAGCCTGCCAGGGCTATGCCTAGCCAAGGTTGCACACGGGCCCGAAGCCACGGCAGTCACTTGCGACGTCTCACTCGGCCAACCCAGGCTGGTCGTCCCTGCAACCTGGCGCCGCCGCATCTTCGACGCGCTCCACGGGCTCTCCCATCCGGGTTCCCGCGCATCCGTCAAACTCCTCTCCCAGCGCTTCGTCTGGCGCGGCCTCAGCAAAGATGTTCGGACTTGGGCCACCTCCTGCCTCGCCTGCCAAGGGGCTAAGGTACAGCTGCACACAAAAGCACCCCTGGGAGACTTCGAGGTACCCAGCCGCCGCTTCGACCACATACATGTCGACATCGTCGGTCCTCTGCCGCCATCGCAAGGCCAAACTTATCTCCTCATGATGGTCGACCGCTACACACGCTGGCCTGAGGCAGTGCCGCTGACCTCCACCACCACAGCCGACATCGCCAGGGCGTTCGTTAACACCTGGGTCGCGAGGTTCGGCGTACCGGCCGACATAACCTCCGACAGAGGCGCCCAGTTCACCTCCGAACTCTGGACGGCCACAGCATGCAACCTCGGGGTGACGCTCCACCGAACCACGGCGTACCACCCGCAGGCCAACGGGCTGTGTGAACGCTTCCACAGGTCACTCAAGGCCTCACTCCGCGCCAGCCTGCAGGACAGTACCTGGACTGACCGCCTACCGTGGGTGCTACTAGGCCTACGCACCGCGGTCAAGGAAGACCTCCAGTCCTCAGCAGCGGAGTTAGTCTATGGACAACCGCTGCGCGTACCAGGCGAATTCCTCCCGGAGGCTACCACGCCTTGGTCGGCCGAACAGCAGCGGCTCAACTCTTTCTCTTCCGCTCAACAGTTCGCCCCACTTCCGGTCAACCGACACGGTGAACTCGCACCTCGCGTCCCGCCAAACTTACAGCAGGCACGCTTCGTCTTCGTGCGACACGACGCGCACCGCGGACCCCTGCGACCCCCGTACGACGGACCGTACGAGGTACTACAAACCGGGGACAAGGTCTTCAAGCTGCGACTCGGCGACAGGGTCGAAACAGTCTCCATCGACCGACTCAAACCAGCACACACAGAACCAGGGGAACAGGTCCCCGTGGCCCGACTTCCAACTAGAGGCCGTCCCGCCAGCAAGCCAGCACAGCCGGCGGCGAACCGCCCGGCCCCACCAACTAGACCGGCGGCCACTCAGAGCCGCTCCGGCAGAACCATTAGACCACCGTCACGACTCGTCCACTCCTCCTAAGCGGATTCTGGGGGGAGCTCTGTGGCGACACGCCACCATTGGACATAATCCGCTCACGGCGGCATGGACAGTTTACGCAGGCGCACTGCCGGCAGCAGCCGCCCCCAGCCGGGGGCCCTTTCCTCCGACAACTTGTTTCCCGCAGGGACAGGCTGCCGGGAGCACTTCCTGTCTGGGGAGTATTTAAGTGGTTGCGCGGGCTTTTCAAGCTCTCTTTTTGCCATGATGTAAATTAAAGCAGTTGTGTTCCATCAACTCTGGTCTCGACTCCCACGTTTGCCGCGGTATCTCAACAACAGTTTAATTCAGTAATTTAAAGGTTATTTTGTATCAGGAGTGTTGTACTAACTAAAAAATAGTTATATTTATTCTTTAAAAAATCAAACCGCTACAGTTGACTTATATTAATGGGGGCTGTACTGGCAGTCAACCTGGCCCTCTAGGATCTACAGTAGAGGGAGCAGAGGCAGCGAGGAAAGAGTGAAACATGTGGCCAGAGGAAGGAGGAGGGCCATCAGGGCTCTCAACAGGAGGCCTTACCCTCTGAGGGTATTCCGAGAGCACTTCTCCTACCTCCAATTAAGCGAGGAGCAGTGTATTAGAAGGAGGTGGTCAACAAGGAGGTGGTCACTGAACTCTGTCACCACCTGCAACCAGACCTTGAGCCTCAGATCAAGGTGACCACGGCGCTCTCGGTGGCTGTCAAGGTCACCGTCGCCCTCAATTTCTTCGCCAGCGGATCCTTCCAGTCTGCAACAGGAGACATAGCAGTTTGCCGTCCATTACTGCACCCAGGAGGTCACAGAGGCTCTCTACAGTAGGAGAAGGGATTACATTGCCTTCCCCATCACCAGAGAGAAGCAGGACGAGCGTGCATGTGGCTTTGCCAGGATAGCTGGATTCCCTGTGGTGCAGGGCGCCATCGACTGCACCCACATGGCTTTGCAGGCACCGCATAACAATCTTGAGATCTTCCGTAACCGCAACGGCTACCACTCATTTAATGTCCAGTTGCTGTGCGACCACACACAGCGAATCCTCAATGTGAATGCTCGCTATCCTGGCAGCAGCCACGATGCCTTCATCCTGTGCCAGTCCGGTGTGCCAGCACTCTTCCAGCCACCACGTCAAGCTCATGGCTGGCTGCTCGGAGACAAGGGCTATCCACTTTCCAGCTGGCTCATGACTCCCCTCCACAACCCCAGCACTTCTGCCCAGCACTCATATAGTGACAGCCATGCTGTGACCAGGAACATCATCGAGCAGACCATCGGCCTGCTCAAGCAACGGTTCTGCTGCCTTGACCACTTGGGAGGAGCCCTCAAGTACTCGGCTGAGCGGGTCTCCCATTTCGTGGTGGTCTGCTGCATGCTCCACAACTTGGCCATCATGAGGACACAGCCCTTGCCACCAGGGATTGTGGGACCACCTCAGGAGGAGGAAGAGGGAGAGGAGGAGGAAGTGGAAGACGAGGAGGATGAGGAGGAGGAGGAACAGGAGTGAGGGAGGAGGCAGCCACGCAATCAGCCTTCCGGAAGGGTGGTCTATGACGACCTCATCAGACTGCAGTTTCAATAAATTAAACCCCAGATCCCCGTTGCTCACCACATCCCCATTATTCCATCCCTGTCACAGGCCATATCACAGCGCAAAGCTGAAACGAGACACACCACAAAAGAATCCAAACTGAATGAATAAATTTATCAATAATCAGTGAACACATATTTAGAACAACAATATGAACTATTCACCCTTGTGCAATCCCTTAGTGCCTCTTGTTACAGTAACTTTGCCTACTCTAGTACTCTTGCGAAGTATTGGCCCAGTGGCTGCAGCAGGGCTGGTGGAAGGCTGCGGAGTATACGTGCGGGAGACTTCAGATGGCCTTGCAGGGTGCCCTCGACCAGCTCTGGAAGGCTCGGCTGTAGACTGCAGCACCTCAGCATGGGCGGCAGCAGTCTGGACTGGCTGGATGACAGGCAGTGACAAGGGCAGTGGCGGAGTGGCAGTGGTGGAATCAGGAATGCTGTCATCCTGAGAGTGGACAGCAGGTTCCTGTTCCACTGACCCACGGCCACTCCCCTGGGGCAGCACCTCAGCATCCCTAGCAATCTGTTGGAGCACAGATTGCTGGCCTGCTGCAACACCGTGAAATCCCTGGTCGACGGTGGTAGACCCAGCCACGATGGCAGCAGTCAGAGTTTGCGTGGCATCAAGCTGAGAGTGCATGAGAGCAGTCTGAGACTCGATGACACCAAGCAGAGACTGCATACCAGCACTAAGACATTGCGTCGCTTCCGCCTGTGCTGCAGTGGAAGCTGCCAGATTATCCATCACACGCAGCATCAGGTCTGGGTCACCACAGTTTCTCTGGGAGTCTACCATCCTTTGAAGACTGGAAATGATGGGCTCCATGGTATGCGCAGAGCCACGTGCAATGTTGGAGGCTTACTCCTCCATGCTCCTTACCATTACTGAGAGGCTCTCGGGCACCCTTGCCATTGCACCTATCATCTCCGTGAGCATGTCCATCACCCTTCTTCTAAATGCCTCCCCATCGAGGTCCTCATCTGAGTCCTGTGCAGCAGACCTTGCACGTGAACTCGCCCTCCGGGGAGCTACCCTATCCCCCTGGCCTTGCTGCAGCCCACTTGCCCCCGGTGCCTCACCCTGTGCAGATCCCGCTACTATACTAGCCTCTAAAGAACATGTAGTGCCAGTATCTGAGCTGGTGCCTGTGGGTGAGACACGCAGTGACATGGTGTGTTCTTTCTCGTCCTCTTCTCCCGCTTCACTTTCTGCGGTGCCCTCGGACAGGCTGCTCAGGTGCTTGCTCATTATCTGAAAGCATAAAGGCACAAGAGTCGGGTTAAGGTGGGGGGAGGGGGGCAGGATGGGAGAAATGCATGCATACAGCATGATTAGCTGGAAAGTGCGAAACGCTTGTGGGGTGAGGGGAAAGTGGGATGTGAGAAGAAGGAGTAGGGATGAACATACCTGATATGCCATCAATAACTCAAAGACAAGAAGTTAAAGGATTCAACTGAAGGCTTTTAATCGCTAAGAACATTGCACGTCATTCCACATCGGATTCATCTGGCAGAATGACTCATACAGCTCTTGAGACCTTTATATGACAAAAGACAGGGGCGGAGCCAATACACACAATAGGGGAAAAGGGGGGGCGGTACACACAATACAATGCAGGTAAAATACAGGGGCTGATGAAGGCATATATTTCATCACATTCACCCCTTCTACAGATTTAGTCTGTCCGGGGGTGTGATAGTCCTTCCTGAACGTCGCAACAGTACCTCGGGTTCCGACCGGGAGTCCGTGGTGCCCTCCTGGGCATACCCATGTGCTGGGGGTGTTGCAGGTACTTTTGGGGGTGGTGAGGATACCTCTGGGGATGGTGGAGGTTCTTCTGGGGGTGGTGAGGATGGGTCGTCGTCGCTTCCTGCCGAGGCGAGGTCCTTTATGGACACGGTGTCCTTACGCCCGTCGGCGTGCTTGACGTACGCGTACTGTGGGTTTGCGTGGAGTAGGTGTACTGCCTCCACGAGGGGATCCGTTTTGTGGCCCCTCACATGCTTCCATAATAGGACTGTCCCTGGGGTGGAGAGCCACGAAGGTAGGGACACTCCCGAGGTTGATTTGTGGGGAAAAACAAACATCTTCTCGTGAGGAGTGGCGTTAGTAGCAGTACACAGTAGCGACCTTATCGAGTGGAGTACGTCTGGGAGGACCTCTTGCCAGCGGGAGGTAGGGAGGCCTTTAGACCTTAGTGCTAAGGTGACCGCCTTCCACACCGTCGCGTTCTCCCTCTCCACTTGCCCATTACCCCGGGGGTTATAACTAGTGGTCCGACTCGTGGCTATCCCCTTCGACAGCAGGTATTGGTGCAGTTCGTCGCTCATGAACGACGCCCCCCTGTCAGTGTGGATGTAGTTCGGCATGCCGAACGTGCAAAACAGGCTGCCGAGGCACTTGATGACCGTGGCACTGGTCATGTCTGGGCAAGGGTAGGCGAATGGGAAGCGGGAGTACTCGTCCACAATGTTGAGAAAGTACACATTGCGGTCGGTGGAGGGGAGTGGTCCCTTGAAATCTAAGCTCAGGCGCTCAAATGGCCGTGTAGCTTTGATCAGGTGGGCTCGGTCGGGCCTGTAAAAACGGGGCTTGCATTCCGCACAGGTGCGGCAGTCCCTGGTCATAGACCGGACCTCCTCGATGGAATAGGGCAGGTTACGGGATTTTATAAAGTGAAATAGCCGGGTGACCCCCGGGTGGCAGAGGCCATTGTGGAGGCTCTGTAGCCTGTCCCCCTGGATGCTGGCACACATCCCTCGTGATAGGGCGTCGGGGGATTCGTTGAGGGCCCCCGGCCTATATATTATGTCGTACTCAAACGTGGAGAGTTCGATCCGCCACCTGAGAATTTTGTCGTTCTTGATCTTCCCCCTCTGTTTGTTGTTAAACATGAAGGCTACCGACCGCTGGTCGGTAAGCAGGGTGAAGCATTTGCCGGCTAGGTAGTGCCTCCAGTGCCGCACTGCCTCCACTATGGCCTGGGCCTCCTTCTCTACCGAGGAGTGCCTGATCTCGGGCCCTTGGAGGGTTCTTGAGAAAAAGGCTACTGGCCGCCCATCCTGGTTGAGGGTGGCTGCTAAAGCGAAGTCGGACGCATCGCTTTCGACCTGGAAAGGGATGTTTTCGTCCACTGCCCGCAGCGCGGCCTTCTCAATGTCGTGTTTAATGCTGTTGAAGGCGGCGTGGGCCTCGGCCGTGAGCGGGAAGGACGTTGATTTCAGGAGGGGACGGGCCTTGTCGGAATAATTGGGGACCCATTGGGCGTAATAGGAGAAAAACCCCAGGCACCTTTTCAGGGCCTTGGGAGTGTTTGGTAGGGGTAGCTCCCGTAGGGGGCGCAATCGGTCGGGGTCCGGACCGATTTCCCCGTTTTCCACCACGCAGCCCAGGATACAGAGGCGCGTGGTGCTAAAGACACACTTATCCTCGTTGTAGGTGAGATTGAGTCTGAGGGCGGTTTTCAGAAATCTTGCGAGGTTCGAGTCGTGGTCTTGCTGGTTGTGGCCGCAGATGGTGACGTTGTCTAGGTATGGATAGGTGGCTGTTAACTGGTTCTCATCGACCATGCGGTCCATCTCCCGCTGGAAGACCGAGACCCCATTCGTTACCCCAAAGGGGACTCTGAGGAAGTGGTAGAGGCGTCCGTTCGCCTCGAAGGCGGTGTATGGACGGTCCTCCGGCCTAATGGGGAGCTGGTGGTATGCCGATTTTAGGTCGATGGTGGAAAACACCCGGTATTGTGCAATTTGGTTAACCATATCCGCTATGCGGGGCAGAGGGTAGGCATCTAGCTGGGTGTATAGATTAACCGTCTGGCTATAATCTATCACCATCCGTTTCTTTTCGCTACCCTTAACCACTACTACCTGGGCGCGCCACGGGCTGGTACTGCATTCGATGATACCCTCCCGCTTGAGTCTTTCTACTTCAGAAGCAATGAACCGTCTGTCCTCCCAGCTGTACCGCCTACTCTTGGTCGCTATGGGTCGACAGTTGGGTGCGAGGTTGGCGAACAGGGAGGGCGGCTTGACCTTCAGGGTAGCCAGACTGCACACTGTGAGGGGCGGCTGGGACCCACCGTAGGTAAGCGTGATACTTTGGTGGTGGCACTGGAAGTCCAGACCCAAGATCACGCTCACACAGAGATCTGGCATTATCAACAGTTTAAAATCTCTGTAATCAGTGCCTTTTACCGACAACATAACCGCGCAGAAACCTGTAATTTTTGAGGTATGAGTCTTATCAGCCATGGCGATTTTGCCCTGTGTAGGGACTATCGTTAGTGAAAGTCGTTTTACCAGGCTAGGATGAATAAAGCTTTCGGTGCTCCCGCAGTCAATCAAGCACTTAACCTTGTTCCCGTTTACCTCTATGTCCATCATCGATCTAGACAACGGATGCGGCCTGGATTGATCCACTGTGATTGAGGCCACCAGTGGGTCCTGGGGGTCCGTGTAGTCGGGACAAGATGGTGGACTCCATGAGGGTGGACAAGATTGCGTCCAAGATGGCCGCCCCCACGGCACGCACGCGGCGGTGGCGGAGTTGGAGGCGGGGTTCCCTCTGCAGACTTTACTGAAATGTCCTTTTTTCCCGCATTTAAAACAGGTGGTGCCCTTCGCTGGGCACAGATGCCTGGAGTGTTTGTCCTGGCCGCAGAAGTAGCATTTCGGGCCCCGATGCATCGCGGCAGTAGTGGGGCTCCTGGGTGGAGGCTGGGGCTCCGACGGTGCTGGGCTGGCCTGAGACCTGGGAGGTGAAGATGGCTTCCAAGATGGCGGCCCCCACGGCATGCACGAGGCGGAGTAGGCCGCGTGGCCTGAGGAACAGGATTCAGAGTTCCTCTGGGCCATATCCAGCGATCGCGCTCTGCCCATAGCCTGTTTTAAGTCCAGTCCCTCCTTTTCAAACAGTTTCTGCCGACTGTAATTTGAACTGAGGCCCGCAATGAAGGAGTCTCGGATCAGCTCCTCCGTGTACACGGTGGCAGACACGGCCTTACAGTTACAGTCTCTGCCCAGTACTTTTAGGCTTAGCATGAAGTCCTCTAGTGACTCAACATGCCGCTGCGTGCGAGTAGTCAGAAGATGCCTGGCGTACACCTCGTTTATTGGCCGCACGTAGTGGGCCTTCAGAATGGTGCAGGCATCCTCGTAGCTGGTGGCATCTCGGATGAGAGGGGAGACCCGATGACTCACCCGGTTTCGCAGGATTCCCAGTTTCACGTCTCCGGTGGTGGTCGCGGCTGCTATGGCGGTGGCTGAGGTTTCGATGAAAAATTCGAAGCATTGGAACCAGTGTCTGATGCGCCATCAATTACTTAAAAGACTGAGGTTGAGCGAGTAACAATCAGGCTTTTATTAATTAAAAAATGAAGGTCTTGTCTCGAGTGGTCGACCCGTCCAGAATACCAAGGGACTGGGAGGTAGTCACTTATATACCTGGAATAGTGGGAGGAGTCAGCCGAGGCATGTCCAGACCTGTACCTAGTGGAATACACATACAGACACAGACAGGTATGACAGTGGTTTACCACATTCACCCCTTGTTTAAAAATGAGTCCGGCGGGGTGAAGTGTATTTAAAAGTTCGTGTATTGGAGTCTCTCCGGAGGTCTTGTCTGCCGCTGTGATCGACGTGGCGACGGCAGGGGTGGTGGAGCTTCCGGCGTCGCGTCCCGTGTAGGCTGGGGCCCTGGAGTGTAGTCCTCATGGGTGACGGTCCAAGGCGAGCCGGCTGCTGGGGTTGGATATCGGGTCGTGGGGGGGTGGTAATAGGTAGTGGGTTACAGCGGTCCCCGAGGGTGCGAGGTCTTGTATGGAGACTGTGTCCTCCCGCCCGTCCGGGTATGCAATGTAAGCGTACTGAGGGTTGGCGTGGAGGAGGTCGACCCTCTCGACCAGGGTGTCCGTTTTATTGGCCCTCACGTGTCTTCTCAGTAGTACCGGCCCTGGGGACGTCAGCCATGGCGGTAACGATGTCCCCGATGTGGACTTCCTTGGTAAGACAAACATTTTCTCGTGAGGGGTGGCATTGGTGGCAGTGCAGAGCAGTGACCGAATCGAGTGGAGCGCATCGGGGAGCACCTCCTGCCAGCGGGAGGTCGGAAGGCCCCTAGACTTTAAGGCTAGTAGGGCGGCCTTCCAAACTGTTGCATTCTCTCTTTCCACCTGTCCGTTCCCCCGGGGGTTGTAACTGGTGGTCCTGCTTGTGGCTATACCCCTAGCGAGCAGGTACTGGCGGAGTTCGTCGCTCATAAACGATGAGCCCCGGTCGCTATGGATATAGCTGGGGAAACCGAACAGGGTGAAGAGGCTGTTCAGAGATTTAATGACCGTGGCACTGGTCATGTCCGGGCAGGGGATAGCGAACGGGAACCGGGAGTACTCGTCAATGATGTTGAGGAAGTACACATTGCGGTCGGAGGAGGGGAGAGGCCCTTTGAAATCGACGCTCAGGTGTTCGAAAGGGCGAGTGGCTTTTATCAGGTGGGCTCTGTCTGGTCTATAAAAGTGCGGTTTGCACTCAGCGCAGACTTGGCAGTTCTTGGTCATGGTCCTGACCTCCTCGATGGAGTAAGGCAGGTTGCGGGCCTTGATGAAGTGGAAGAACCTGGCGACCCCCGGGTGGCAGAGGTCATCGTGGAGGGCCCTCAGCCTATCGATCTGTGCGCTGGCGCAGGTGCCACGCGATAGGGTGTCTGGGGGTTCATTGAGCTTCCCAGGCCGGTACAAGATCTCGTAATTGTAGGTGGAAAGTTCGATTCTCCACCTCAAGATCTTGTCATTTTTGATTTTGCCCCTCTGCTTGTTGTTGAACATAAAAGCAACTGAACGCTGGTCAGTGAGCAGGGTAAATCGTTTTCCGGCCAGGTAGTGCCTCCAATGACGCACAGCCTCCACGATAGCCTGGGCCTCCTTCTCGACCGCGGAGTGTCTGGTCTCCGGGCCCTGGAGGGTTCGTGAGAAGAATGCCACAGGTCTCCCCGCCTGATTAAGGGTGGCGGCCAGAGCAAAGTCGGACGCATCGCTTTCCACCTGGAAGGGGATGGATTCGTCCACTGCGTGCATGGTGGCTTTGGCAATGTCTTCCTTGATACGGTGGAAGGCTAAGCGGGCCTCTGCCGTCACTGGAAAAGAGGTGGACTTGATCAGCGGACGGGCTTTGTCTGCATAGTAGGGGACCCACTGAGCGTAGTGGGAAAAAAATCCTAGGCACCTCTTCAGAGCTTTTAGGCAGTGGGGCAGTGGGAGTTCCATAAGGGGACTCATCCGGTCCGGGTCGGGACCGATGGCCCCGTGTTCCACAACACAGCCAAGGATGGCGAGGCGGTCTGTGCGGAATATGCACTTCTCCTTGTTATATGTCAGGTTCAGGAGTTGGGCGGTGCGGAGGAATTTCTCGAGGTTTGCGTCATGGTCCTGCAAGTCATGGCCGCAGATGGTCACATTATCTAGGTAAGGGAAAGTGGCCTGCAGCTCGTTTTGATTGACCATCCGGTCCATCTCCCTTTGGAAGACGGAGACCCCGTTGGTAACGCCGAAGGGAACCCTAAGGAAGTGATAGAGGCGGCCGTTTGCCTCAAAAGCAGTATACTGGCGGTCTTCAGGGCTGATGGGGAGCTGGTGGTACGCTGATTTCAGGTCAATGGTCGAAAAGATGCGGTACTGCGCGATCTGGTTGACCATGTCAGCTATGCGGGGGAGTGGGTAGGCGTCCAGCAGGGTGTAGCGGTTTATTGTTTGGCTGTAGTCGATGACCAGGCGTTGTTTCTCGCCGGTCTTAACGACCACAACCTGGGCTCGCCAGGGGCTGGAGCTGCCCTCAATAATCCCCTCCTTCAGGAGCTGTTCCACTTCGGTTTTGATGAAAACCCTGTCCCCAGCACTGTATCGCCTGCTCTTTGTGGCGATGGGCTTACAGTCGGGGGTGAGGTTAGCAAACAGTGGGGGGGGGGTGGGACTCTGAGTGTGGAGAGGTTGCATCTGGTGCGCGGCGGGCAATTTGGAGGCTGCTGGCTGCAGACTGTGATTGGGGGGAGGGGGCCACCGTACGCCATCGTAACGCTTTTGAGGTGGCACTGGAAATCCAAC
The DNA here is from genome assembly GCF_052327205.1 of Somniosus microcephalus. Taxonomy (NCBI): domain Eukaryota; kingdom Metazoa; phylum Chordata; class Chondrichthyes; order Squaliformes; family Somniosidae; genus Somniosus; species Somniosus microcephalus. Next base: position 138,572,206 of record NC_140999.1, on the reverse strand, counting down.
CCCAGTAGATCGGCAGCGCAGAGGTCGGGCAGGACCAGGAGTTTAAAATTATTGAACACAGTCCCGTCTACTACTAGTGTCACCACGCAGTAGCCGCCAATGTCCGCTGACTGGGACTCGGAGGCCATAGAAATCCGCTGGTGCGCAGGCAGGACTGGGAGAGAGCAACGCCGCACCGTGCTGGGGTGGATGAAGCTCTCTGTGCTCCCGGAGTCAAAAAGGCAGTTTATTGCATGGCCGTTTACCTTAACGTCCATTTTGGACCGAGCTGGCTGGTGTGGTCTCGTTTGGTCCAGCGTCACAGAGGCCAGCGTAGGGGTCGGTGTGTCGCTGCGAGTATCAGATGGGGGGGGGGTTGGCGGTCTGCTGCGTCCCGGCTGGTGTCCAAGATGGCGGCGTCCATGATTCCCATGTGGCTGGAGTCGTCCAAGATGGCTGCTGCTGCGGTGGTTCGCACATGGCTGGGGAGGCCCAAGATGGCGGCCCGCACGGCCCACACGCGGCGCTGTTGGGGGGCCCAAGATGGCGGCTCGCACGGCCCACACGCGGCGCTGCTGGCATTCGGGGTGGCTTTGGCCTTGCAGACGCTGGCGTAGTGTTCCTTTTTCCCGCAGCCCGAGCAGGTCGCATTCTTCGCCGGGCAGCGTGCTCTGGGGTGTTTCGCCTGGCCACAGAAGTAGCATTTCTGGCCTTGGGACACTGCTGTCTGGCTTTGGGACACTGCTGCGGTAGTTGGGCCGTTGTCGGGCTGTGGCTGGGGTGGCACAGTGCTATGGGGCTGTCCTACCGTGTCCCAGGTTGTCATTCCCCGCGGCGTCCACGGTGCAGAGGAGTAGGCATCCATGCCCCGGAAGGCTGCGTCCAGCGTTAGTGCGATGTCGGAGGCTTTGTCGAGGGTGAGGTCACTCTGCTCCAGCAGTCGCTGTCGGGTGTAGTTGGACCTGTGGCCCGCTACGAAGGCATCCCGGATCAGTTCCTCCGTGTACTTAGTGGGCGTTACCGCCTTACACCCACAGGCCCGGCCAAGCACGGACAGTGCTTGGAGGTATTCCTCAGTCGATTCCCCAGGTTGTTGCTTGCGACTCCCCAGAAGGTGCCTGGCGTACACTTCGTTCACAGGGCGCGTGTACTGGGTCTTGAGGAGCTGGAGGGCGGCTGTGTACGAGGTCGCGTCCCGGATGACTGAGTACACTCGGTGGTTCACCTTGGAGAACAGGACAGACAGTTTGTCCGCATCCGTTTCGACCGCAGTGGAGGCAGTCAGGAATGTCTCGAAGCACGTGAGCCAGTGAGCAAACTTGGTGGAAGCGTCCGCTTCCCGACTGTCCAGGTCCAGGCATGCTGGTGTGAGGATCTTCTCCATTATAAAAAATTTAGTTAATAAAATTGATGCGCCATCAATTACTCAAAAGACTGAGGTTGAGCGAGTAACAATCAGGCTTTTATTAACTAAAGAATGAAGGTCTTGTCTCGAGTGGTCGACCCGTCCAGAATACCAAGGGACTGGGAGGTAGTCACTTATATACCTGGAATAGTGGGAGGAGTCAGCCGAGGCATGTCCAGACCTGTACCTAGTGGAATACACATACAGACACAGACAGGTATGACAGTGGTTTACCACAGTGTCCGAACTGTGTGGCTGCGTCTGTGGCATGGGGGTCCAGATCCAAGCGCTCTGGTTTCAGGAGTCGATCCATCTTGGTGTTTTAGCGATTAAAATTGATGTGCCATCAATAACTCAAAGACAAGTTAAAGGATTCAACTGAAGGCTTTTAATCGCTAAGAACATTGCACGTCATTCCACATCGGATTCGTCTGGCAGAATGACTCATACAGCTCTTGAGACCTTTATATGATAAAAGACAGGGGCGGAGCCAATACACACAATAGGGGAAAAGGGGGGTGGTACACACAATACAATGCAGGTAAAATACAGGGGCTGATGAAGGCATATATCTCATCACAATACCATTGTTGTCCTCAAGGGGGTCAACATTGCCGGTGGCCATGGCGCCCACCACCTGGCACCCAATAATCTGCAGCACTCTATTTTCCATCGCAGACAGTGGTTGGGTGTCGGCTTGTCTCCCGCCTGAGCCTGCCTGCTCCCTCCTGTTGTGAGCCACCTTGACCTGCAAGAGAAAGGAAAGTGTGTGAGTGAATGTGGAGCAATGTGTTTGCGTGATGTGCCTGCCATAGTTGAATAGCTCTCATTGTGTGCAGGTTGTGATTGTTGGTAGGTAGAGATGGTTGGTGGGTGAGTGCTGGGGGTGTGGTGCTTTGGGCAGTGTGTGAAGACTGTGGTTCAGCTGGTGGTATGTAGCATTTGTTGAAGCATTGACTCACCCTGACCACCTGAGTGAGGTCATTAAATTTCTTCCTGCACTGTGTGTGGCTCTTGGGCACCACAGTGCTGCCCAAGACATGCTGCGCTACCTCCCTCCACATGGTGCGGAAGACTTGCGGCGAGGGCCTCCTGCCACTTGCCGGGTAGAGCACCACCCTCCATCTCTCCACAGCGAACACCAATGCCTCCAATGTTTGATCGCTGAATCTGCGGGCTCTCTCCCTGGGGCATGGATCTGCCATGAGTACACCTTGTTCAGTCCTCAGGCTCCTTCTCCTTCACCTGCTGTTGCTTGCTGAGGCAGCTGCACAGCCAGCAATGCTGACAATGAGGTTCTACAGCATTAATGAACCTCTCCTTTAAGAACTGGAAAAAGCCTGTGGCAATGATGACTTGCGATTAGACTGTATGCAATATTGGTCCACCCTTTGAGTGTAACGCCAATGAGCTTGGGCTTTAAGACTTGAATTAGTGCTCCAATCATTTCTTTGAGCAGTGAGAATGAATTTTGCATGCAGTCTAAACCATTAGCGCCTTGCACTAATTCGCAAATTTTTCTAATGATACCGCCCATTCCTGGGCTATAATGAATTTCTAGCCCATAAATTATAAACATTTTCAGAACAGAATCATTCTACATACCTTGTCACATGTTCAGTATTTAACTTGGAAAGAGATGACAACTGTAACCACAGTGAAGCCTGATCCTGTTCTTACTTGACATCCAATTTTTCAACAGTTGTCACAGGAAAGTGATCTAGAGCAGGAATCTGAGCTGAGTTTTCCCTTCCTTAGTCTAGAGTCTCAGGGGGGAATTTTCCCAGCCCTGAGGAGGTGGGTTTGAAGGCGGGACTGCTAGGAAAATGGCAGAAACTGGGAGCGGGAACCGACCCCGCTCCCAGCCTGCCTCCGTGCCATCTTCCCGGAAGGCGGGTCCCTGAGTCGCACAGGGACCCGTCTCCTCGAGGCAGGAAGGGGATTAGAACCAATTAACTGCCTGTTAACAGGTAGTTAACGGGCAGTTTTGAGGCTTTTCCCCATTTTGAGCTTTCTGCTACGGGATTCCCGACAGCTGCGAACCTCGCCAGGGTCAGCGAGGCGAGCAGTGGGTCTGCGGGGATGAAAGGGGTCGAAATGTAAGATGTAGAGGTGAATGATGAGTGCAAGTGTGACAGGTAAGTATGAAAAGTGAGTGTAAAGTGTTAGAAAAAGTTTCCTTACCTTTGCTTCTTCCTACAGGCTTCAACCCTTGAGGATCTGGAGGTGCCTCATCTCAACAGCAGAAATGACAGAATGGCTGCTGTATTCTCAGATGCTGCAGCCATCTGCTTTCTGCTGAGGAGAAAAGTCTTGGTAAGGTTATGTGCAAGGGCTCACCTTAGAACAGAGATTGTCAGTGTCTGACAGCTTCTCAAAAAATTTTCAACAGATGAAGCGTCATACGCCAACGTCATCTGTCACCGGCTTTCCCTTAATTGGCTGGTGGCGGGCTTAACAAGGCCAATCAAGGGAAAATAGTGTGCGTTCATCAGACGTCGTTGAGGGCGGGACTAGAACCCAGAAGGCAGCAGTCCCGCCCCAACTCTTCTCGGCTGGCAAAATCCAGCCCTGAGAGTCAACTCGGCTGCTGCATAAACTGGTATCAGCTAAATCAGTGCAGGGATCCTATGAGCTTCCTGCTTTGAGCGGCTCAGTGCCATATCAGGCTGTTCATTCACACACTGCCCATCAAGATAGCTTAGGTTCTACAAACTTATGAAGTTGTTTTGATAAATAGATCAACTTAATTTTATTACTTTTATGCTGCATTTTAATGAACACGTAGAGGCAATATCAAAACTAATGGGGATCGAGACTTTTGACCACAGTCCAATGCTGATGTAGTGACATTCCCTGAATGGCTGAGTTATGGGAGTTTTGGAATTTTCTAGGACAAGTCTAGAACTCAGTTGCCATTAGAATTGCAGTATGACAATGGCACAGATTTTAATACTATTTATTCATGTTTAGTACTGCATGGACATAAGTTTCTAATTGTAATTGGTTCTCTGAAACTGTCTGATAATTTGATTGTCCACTGCACTGAGAGCTCATAAGTTTGAATATCGCCAGATCAAATGAATGACAAGTACTTGTTTCCAATTTGTATTCTGTGGATTAATGCCTGGTTATAGTCACAGCTCCTGTTGATATTTCCAACAATAGAAAACCAATTTAATTAGCATAATTCTTTAGTGATGTTGCCTCTAATTACTCTTTCTTGATGGAGAAAAATACCTTTTCTTTGGCTCTTTGCTTTTTTTTTTCCTTTCCCATTGCCATTTCATGATGATGATGGTTCGTATTTTACATAGTTCCACATGTGGCAGCTGGCCTTTGGTAGCTCATCCAAAAGGACATCCTTCGTGTGTGAGCTATACAATAATACCCCTGTGAATAGTTGAGCCGTACAGACCTGGAAGATCCCAGGTTTGATCCCTATTGTGTGCAGAGTTACCTGATCTCAACTGGGCAGCAGTAGAAGTGCTACAGTTGGCCTCAGCACTCCTGCATTAGGAAGGAGAAAATTCCCTCTCTTCATTGCTGGAAAAGTGAATATGTGAACGTGGGTGAGGATAACACTGAGTTCCGCAGTGAAGTCTCCTATGCTGAATAGTTTACTAGCACTCCCTATTGAGGCATATATATGAATAATGGCTAGTTGGGAAAGATACCAAAGGACAGCCAGCACTATGAAACAATACCCAAGCAAGAAGTCAACACTTTCAGGAGAGAAGCAGAAGGGCTGAAAACTTGTGGAGAAAATTGGTGAAAAGAAAAAGATAATAAATGTAAATGGGGTATTTGATAGTGTAGATTATCACAGAATGCCTGTCCTTACACATTCATGCTTCCAGCAGGAGGTCACTTAATAACAGCAGCATGGTGGCATAGTGGTTAGCACTGTTGCCTCACAGCGCCAGAGACCCGGGTTCGAATCCGACCTCGGGCGACTCTCTGTGTGGAGTTTGCACATTCTCCCTGTGTTTGCGTGGGTTTTCTCCGGGTGCTCCGGTTTCCTCCCACAGTCCAAAGATGTGCGGGTTAGGTTGATTGGCTATGATAAATTGACCCTTAGTGTTAGGGGGATTAAATACGTGGGGTTACAGGGATAGGGTGGGATATGTGTTGGTGTAGGGGTTACGGGGATCGGGTGGGATATGTGTCGGTGCAGGCTCGATGGGCCGAAATGGCCTCTATCTGCACTGTGGGGTTTCTGTGATTCAGCCCTTGTTGAGTTTTTCCCTCCTCCCTTGCCCAGGGTATGACACCAGTCATTGTAGCCCATAATTATCTGACTCTGATCAAATACTTTAATACGGTCCAGGGGCAGTATAGCTGAATACCACACAGTATTGTACATTCACCTACTGGGTTATCAGGACAGCACAAGTCATTATTTAGTGTTAACTTGAAGTTAAATTGTTGAATATTAGTTATTGACGGTTTGTTAGTAACACGTGATTCATTTAAAAATAATTCACCATAACTGTCTATGTTGTTATCATCCAGATGATATGTGAAATTTTGACATCAATGATACGTACTCACTGTAGGAACTTAGACCAAAAGTAGTCCACCATGGATACAGGATCTAAAAACACTACTGGACTACTACTGCCTGTACATTAAGTGTGTGTTGACAATGCTGCATGTTCATTTCTGTATGTCTTTGCAATTTCACCAATAAAAGTTATATTTTATCCAGGTTGAACAAGAAAATGTAACCAGTACAACAGATGCGAAAGCTGAAAAAGGCACATCACAACCACAAAAACAGATAACTAAACAAGAAAGTAAAAGTCCTGACTCTGCGCAGAAAGTAGAATCTGAAGAAGAAGTTAAACCAGCCAAGAAGGGCTTCCTGAATTTCTTCAAACAGATGGTGAATATACTCTTTGTGCACTTTTATTAGCATATTCCCTCCAGTGCTGAGATAATAGGTAGATATATTTATTGCTTGGCATGTATGACTATTTTTTCTATTTAGATCACCTAAATTGACCTTGTACTTACTTAGAATTGTTAGTTAGACTGTACTTGGGGAAATTAATCCAATACAGGAATAAAATGCATAATATTGACTGGGAAATAGGCAGAGAGTGCAGGAAGTACAGATAAATAAAGGATTGGTGACATCTGGAAAGCAGCCAAAGAAGCAATAAAGGGTTAAAAATGTCAGGGCAATGTCAAAGACAGATGCGTTCTTTACTTTTCTGCTTTAGTGAGCCGAAAAGTAACAGTTAAAGTATCCGATGCTAATTCCCCCAAGGAATGGAGTTAAAAACCTCCACAGTTCTCTGTGACAAGTGTTGTGTCCGTCAGTAGTAAGACACAAGACTGCAGGAGAACGGTACAACAGGTGTTTACTCAACGTGGCTCACTCTGGAACTGAACTGTACAGATTACTACTCAGTGCTATATACAGGTGTGGTCACTGCCGGTACTACAGTATACATGAGCTGTAAAAAGTAGTTCCCCCCCTTAAAGGTATATACAATACAATTCCTCCCCTTTTAGATTAACAGTACCATAACACTCATTTAACAATTAAATATCAAACTAATTACAATTAACACTTTTAACATACAATGTTAGCTGAAAATAGTCCATTTATATATTCAGTCTTTGGGGAGGCTTCCTGATCCTTTCTGGATAGCGCCTTTCCCGAGTGTCTCGCTCTTGGTGCGGAGGCGGTTCTGGCACCCTGTCGTCGGTTGGGTCATCAGCTTCCGATGCTACTGTTTCTGGGGTAGATGCGACCTGTACTTCGGGTTCCTCACCAGGTACGTATGGGCGAGGCATGGGGTTGACTTGTTCCTGTGACTCTAGGATCTGGTCAGCATGGCGTCTCACGATGTTCTCCCCAACGTCCACTGTGTACATTAGTGGGCCCTGCCGTGTGCATATCGTTCCTGGCTGCCATTTTTCTGTTCGGTAGTCGCGGGCCAAGACTGGTTGCCCTACATTGAGGCTCCTTGTTGGCTTCTCATGGATGTGCTGGAATTGCTTACTCTCAACATCTCTTCGTACGTTTGGTCTGAGCAAATCCAGGCGAGATCTTAACCTTCGGTTAAAGAACATCATGGCCGGGGCCTGGTTGGTGGCTGCATGTGTCGCATTCCGGTAGGCGAACAGGAAATTGTCCACTTTATGCTGCAGCGGAATGTTGTCATTGTACATAGCCTTTATTGCCTTATTAAAGGTTTGTACGAACCTCTCAGCCAATCCATTTGTGGCTGGATGATACGGGGCGGATGTGTAATGCCTTACCCCATTCTTCTTCATAAACCTCCGGAACTCTTCGGACACAAACTGTGGTCCGTTATCAGAGCAAATCTGTTCTGGCAAGCCGTTCCTGGCAAAAATGGTCCGTAGAACTGCAATAGTTTTCTCCGTAGTGGTGGAGGACGTTTTGATGACCTCAGGCCATTTCGAGTGCGCATCCACGGCTATTAAAAACATTGAGTCCATGAATAGACCAGCAAAATCAATATGCACCCGTTGCCATGGAGATGAGGGCCACTCCCATGGGTGTAGAGGGGCATGTGGTGGTGCATTTTGGACTTTCTGGCATCCTGGGCAGCTCTTGGTCAGGCCCTCGATTTGTTTATCGATTCCCGGCCACCACACATAAGCCCTGGCAAAGCTTTTCATTTTTACCCCTCCCAGATGACCCTCATGAAGCTCATTGAGCACTCTATCCCTTAACTTGGGTGGAATTACCACTCGGGATCCACACATCAAGGTCCCCCGGCACACTGACAGCTGTTCTCTTCTTGTCGAGAATGCTGGCAACAGTGAGTCGCCATGTGCTGGCCATCCCTTCACCGTCACATCATATACCCGAGACAGTGTCGGGTCATTTCGGGTCTCCTTTTCTATACGAGTGTTAGTTACCGGTAGGTATTCAACTATAGTCGAATGAAATATTTCGACAGGATCCACTGCTGGTGCTTCCTCCGCAGTAGGCAGTGGCAGGCATGATAGCCCATCAGCATTTCCATGCTGTTTCGTGCCCTTATATTCAATCTCACAGTGGTGCGCCCCTAGAAAGAGTGACCATCTTTGTAGTCATTGCGCAGTCATCACCGGAACGCCCTTCTTCAGATTAAAAATGGAGACAAGAGGCTGGTGGTCAGTCAGCAAGGTGAATTTCTGCCCGTGCAGATAGTGATTGAACTTTTTCACTCCCCACACTAGGCTGAGGGCCTCCCTGTCAATCTGGGCGTAGTTACGCTCGGCTGAGGTTAGTGATCGTGACGCAAAGGCTATTGGCCTCTTTGAGCCGTCTGAGAATTTGTGCGACAGCACCGCTCTAATGCCGTAGGGTGACGCATCACACGCCAACTGAATTGGTAGAGCTGGATTGAAATGGGCCAATACTTCTTTCAATGTGATTAGTGTTTTGCTCTTCTGGAAAGCTCGTTTACATTCGTCACTCCACTTCCATGGCACTCCAGTTTGCAGTAGGGTGTTCAGTGGCTGTAGTATTGTAGACAAATTTGGCAAGAACTTATGGTAGTAGTTTACCAGCCTGAGGAACGACCTCAGTTGTGACACGTTTTCCGGTGCTGGAGCCTTGACTACTGCCTCAATCTTTTCTGGGGACTTATGTAACCCCTCTTTATCGATAACGTGGCCACAATACGAGATCTGTTTTTTAAAAAACTCGCATTTGGGGCGGTTAGCTCGGAGCCCATATTCCTTCAATCTGGTGAGCACCTGCTCCAGGTTGGCGAGGTGATCACTGTCATTTTCGCCCGTGACCAGGATGTCGTCCAAATAACACTGGGTCCCTGGGATCCCTTGCAGGACTTGTTCCATTGCCCTTTGCCAAATAGCCAGAGCTGATGCTACCCCGAATACCAGCCGGTTGTATTGGTAGAGACCTTTATGGGTGTTGATTGTGAGGTATTTTTTTGATGCTTCTTCTACCTCCATTTGCAGATACGCCTGGGCCAGATCAATCTTAGTGAAGCGTTTCCCTCCAGATAGCGAGGCGAAAATATATTCAATCCGCGGAAGTGGATATTGCACGGTGTGAAGGACTGGGTTCACTGTTACCTTAAAGTCCCCACAGATGTGAACCTTCCTTGGTTCCCCAGGCGTGCTGCTCAACGACTTTTTCATCACAGGGACAATGGGTGTAGCCCACTCGCTCCAGTGTACCTTGGACAGTACTCCTGAACGTTCCAAACTCTCCAGCTCTGCTTCGACAGCTGGGCGGATCGCATAAGGTACCGGTCTGGCCTTAAAAAATTTTGGGCTTGCGTTTTCTTCGATTTTAATTGTTGCTGTCATGCCTTTTAGTGTTCCGAGTCCTTGCTGGAACACTTCTTGCGCGTCGGTTAGGATCTTTGACAGTCGCCCAGGTGTGACGTCGTCATCCTTTTTGGCAGCCACAGTCAGTGCTTGTATGGAATGCCAATCCAGCTGTATTTTCCGGATCCATTCACGTCCCAGTAATGGTGGTCCTCCATCTTGCAATGCATACAGGTCTAGTTTTGGTGTTTCCTTACCGTTATATATAACGGTCACCCTTATTTTTCCTTTGGGGTAGACTTTTTGCCCCGTGTACGTCTTCAAAATAATTTTTGTGTCTCTCAAGGGTATGTGTGAGAATAGCCGCTCGTAGTCCCGTCGGTTTATGACTGTTAGGGCTGATCCTGTGTCCAATTCCATTTTTACCTGGACTCCTGCTATCTTGAGAGTGACCCAAATGGTTCGGTGATCCTCCGTTTTGATCACACTATGTAGTTTCAGACAACTCAGCTCCCTGCTTTCGGAGTCGGTATCACTCTTTTGTTCGTCTGAACTATTCTCCGTCACCTTATGTACCTTCTTGTACTTTTCTTTTGGAGATTTCTTATTGCTGGTTTTCTTTCCCGACCTGCAGACTCATGCTATGTGTCCTACTTTGCCACACTGTCTGCACACTTTGTCTTTGAACCAGCAATCATTGTGGTCGTGTGTTGTTCTGCCGCAGCGATAGCACTTCTCTGTTCTGTATGACATTTCGTTTGTGCCATATTCTTGCGGTCTCTGTTGTATCTCTGCAGCGCCCCGTGCTGCTGCTTCATATGATACCGCAATGCTGAAAGCCTTGTCCAGCGTAAGGTCCTTTTCAGATAAAAGCCGTTTCTGGGTTCCTTCACTTTGAAGCCCACACACAAACTTGTCCCTTAAGGTATCTGCCAGTCCCGTTCCAAACTGGCAGTCTTTCGATAGTTTGCGCAGTTCTGTTAAATATTCAGCATTGCTTTCATCCTTATACTGGTTCCGTTTGTGAAACTTGAATCTTTCTGCTATCAGCAGTGGTGTGGGGTTTAAATGTTCCTGTAGTATCGTCACTATGTCTCCAAAACTCTTTTCCACTGGCTTCGCTGGGGTTACTAGATTTCGTAATAAGCCATACGTCTTTGCACCCATTAAATTTAACAATACCGGCGCTTTCTTGTCATCTGACACCTCATTTGCCTTGTAGTATACCTCTATTCATTCGACATATGTAGTCCAATCTTCGACTTCATTGTCAAATGCGGTGATACTGCCACTCTTCGGCATTTTGGGTATGGCTTAAAATGGCGTCTCCCGCGCTTTCCTTCCTCCCCCGCTGCTGCCAACGCCGCTCTCGGCGGTCCTCGTGGCAATGGCGGCGCCCTGTAGGTTTCACGCGCTTCTCCTGCGCTGCTGCCAACGCCGCTCTCGGCGGTCCTCGTGGCAATGGCGGCGCCGCGCAGGTTTCTGCGCGTCTCTCTCCCTCTCCTCGATGCTGCTCGGCCCCTGAACACCGGCTGCGTCCTGTGCGCTCTGCCCTCTCTCTCTCTCTCTCTCCCGTTGACGCTGCTCGGCCCTTTGCTGTGCCGCTCGGTCGGGCTCTAGCCCGCCGCTGTCCAGGAAGGGTCTGCGCACTACCTGTTGCCAGCCCGTTTCGCTGGACCACCGCGACTGGAAAGCCAAGCCTGGCTCTCAACAGCCTCCCCCGCAATTCTCGAGTCTCTGCTGGATGACTGGGCGGTTGCCCGTGGTCGACGCCCGTGTCTCTGGCCTTGACCTCCAATCTACTGGTCTCCAGGAACGAATCCCTGGGAGGTGATGCAGAGTTGCAGGTAGGATCAAATTTGCCTCGTCGCCAATGTTGTGTCTGTCAGTAGTAAGACACAGACTGCAGGAGAACGGTACAACAGGTGTTTACTCAACGTGGCTCACTCTGGAACTGAACTGTACAGATTGCTACTCAGTGCTATATACAGGTGTGGTCACTGCCGGTACTACAGTATACATGAGCTGTAAAAAATAGTTCCCCCCTTAAAGGTATATACATTACAACAAGATTACCAAACCTTTCTGCAGATGTCATTTGCTGAATATTGTGAAATACAAGTAGAGAAACACAAGGAACTAGAAAACGTTTTTTCCTTCATGGTGTTAAATAAAATGCCATCCTAGTTTTCAAATGCTTATATTGAGATCCTGTCCCACACCTGGGCTAAATTCACAGATTAGGGAGTATGCATGGAATGGAGCTGCCAGTCCATTAAACTACCTGCAGATTAAGCAGGTGGTTTTCAAAGTCCATGGGAATGGACATTGTGACAGAAATTTAAATATGTCAGATCCTACATCATTTTCCAATATTAATTACAGCATTAGGTGGTAGGAAGTTCTGAGGAAGATTCAATAGTAGTAATAATGCCATGGGGAGTTGCCAGATTAGCCACAATGGAAACACCAGCACAATTCTGAATAGGCAACTACAGTCCTCAGGAATCCCAGAGGTTTGCTTTGCTTTTGCAATTTAACTACCGCCTTGATTAGTAGTTAAGCTTTGAGTCCACTTTTGTAGGTGGACCAGCATTGTACTGCTCAATATGACGACTAAACATTCTTTCAGAGTTTGACACTGCTGTTATACGTACCTTTCAATGTGAGTCCCATCTCCCGGCGTGACTTTCTTTTACTGTGCCTGCCAGATTACATTAGCAATGCAAACTGAGCGCCTTTTGAAACTCTGAGCAACAACACACATTTGGAGACACGTACTCATTGGCAATTCTGACAGAGAAATGGGATGGTAATAATAGGACCATAGAATTTTACAGTACATAAGGAGGCCATTCAACCCATTGTGCCAGCTCTTTGCTAGAGCAATCCAAAACTAATCCCACTGCCCTGCTCTCTCCCTATAGCCATATATCTTTCACGCTTACAAATGTTCATTCATTCTTCTCTTAAAAGATGCAATGGTCTCTGCATCAACTACTCTGTATTTGAATTGCTAGGTCTCTTTGTTCTTCCCCTGCTTCAGCATCCTTTCATTGGTTTTATACTCATATTCCTTATTTTTCCTTCCAAACTGCATTAGCTCACACTTCTTCACATTACATTGCACCTGCCATCTGTCTGTCTAATCTGCTAACCTGTTTACTTTCTCCTGAAATCAATTGCAGTTCTCTTCACTGTTTGCTAAAATTCCTACTCTTGTGTCATCGGTAAATTTAAAATTTATACTCCCTAGTCCAAATAATTTATAATGACCAAATGAAACTTTTGCATGCTGAAAATCGTTTAATGTTTCCCATGGCTTTTGCTTATATTTAGGAAGCTTTTGTGGAATTGCAGAGATTCTGTAAATGACTAATTGCTGAAAAATGCATTTTTGAAAATTCATAACAGGATTTGTGAATAAGTGCCTTGAATAGCAGCTATATACTTTTTAAAATAACGTGTTTAATTCTACTATTCAGTAAAGAACTGTCTTCATTTTACAAATACTGATTGTTAAAAGCAATATTGACTGAAAACGTGGTGCTTGTAAGCAGTAATCAGTTACAGATATCAATCGTTATTTCATTAGAAACACTCATGAGTCATGACCTTAGTAGAATGTAGTTAGTGTTGTTTAGGGCCACATCAATACCATGTGGCACAAATTAAGTCATGTCCCAGTTTAGACCAGAAATTTGTGCCACTGATGTAGACACACTTGTTACTAATCTAGTATGTAGCAGGCACAATTCTAATTAGGCAGTGCAAAGGATTTAATTTTAGACTAAGCCAATAATTAACTATATAACAAAAATGGCAAATGGGACTAGGAAGCATTAAAAGTAGATTAATTTGAGTTGTGAACTTGCCTCTGGCATCCTTCCAAAGCCTTAATGAAAGAACATATGAAACAAATACTGCCAGCCATGGATTCCAGCTCCTGATCATGATTCCCACTGGAAGGCACAAGCGTGCAAGGTAAGGACAGGAACGGATTCAGGTATGTTGCCCTCCACATTGGAATAACCGAACAGCCCTCACCATTGAGACTGACAAATGAAGCATAAGCACTCAGGAATTACCGGTAAATAGCCCCACTTAACAAAGTGCTGCAGCCATGTTGTGATTATCTTTTATGAAAATATGCGTAGACATCTCTTTATTAAAAAGTTGCCATTAACATTGGAGGGTATTGTAGCACCATCATCCTCCTCTTCTACTATTGATTGTAAAGCTAAGCAAGATCAAACAGGACCTAAAAAAAACATGTAGGCCAGAGTTTTCTGCTTCTGTGCTTGCCAACCCATGATTTTCCATCCTTTAACGTGAATGATGGGTTGGCAGGTCAGAGAAGCAAAAAAGCCCCGAGCGTAAATTAAAAAGAAAAAACTGCAAATGTTGGAAATCAGAACTAAGAACATAAAATTCTGATGAAAGGCACACAAACAAAATGTCATAACCTGTCTTTTCTCTTTTATAGATGCTTCTGTGTGATTTCTGCATTTTTTTTTCCAAAAGACATGCTTCTTTTAAATGAAAAATTCCTTCTGTATCTGTTTGTAATTAATAGCAGTAATTCGTGCTATTCCCAGCAGCTTTTTCATTTCTTCACATAATACAGAAAACCATTCTCATGGGCAGAAGGTTAAATTGGATGAACACTGAAAGTAACTGTTTTAGCAGAAATAGAGCAATTGTGGGGAGCCAGCATGAAAAGAGCCAGTAACAAGTTGTCTGCTCTAATGTGATGTGTTGTTTGCTGCTGCTGATCCTGAACCCACTGGCAAACTTGAGACATACATAGAATAAATATTAAGGGGGTGATTTTGCCAATGGGGATGTGATGGAGGCGGGACTGTTGCTTGTCATGTTTTAGTCCCACCTCCATCAACGTCCAGCCAACCCACGCTATTTTCTCTTGATTGACCTTATTAAGTCTGCCCAGTGGGCTTAGCAGGCCAATTAAGGGAAAGCCGGTTACTGATGACGTTAGCGAGTGATGTTTCACCTGTCAAGAGCTTTTGACAGATGAATTGTCATCGTTTGACAGCTCTGTAAAGCTATCAAACACTGACAATCTGTCTTCTAAGTTGAGTCTTTAATCAAGACTCAATTCGAAAGCCTTCCTGAGCAGAAAGCAGAAGGCTAATGCATTTGAGAATGCAGCGGCCATTCTGCTTTCTCTGCTGGTGAGCTGAGGGACGCCCGAGACCTGAAGGGATGAAGCCTGGAGGAAGAAGCAAAGGTTAGTACAACTTTTAAAACACTTTAGACTCACCTCACATACTTACCTCTGCAAACATGCACCCATCACTCACCTGCACACCGGACATCTCGGCCCCTCCGACCTCCGCAGACCCATGGCCTGCCTTGCGAGGTTCGGAGCCATCGGGAAGCCCACACTTTAGGTGGCAAAATAAGGATTTTCACAAAAACTGCCTGTTAACTATCTGTTAATTGGCACTAATCCCCTTCCCGTCTCGAGGAGGTGGCTCCCAACGTGGGTCGGGTACCTGCCTCCTGGGAAGATGGTATGGAGCCGGATTGAGGGGCGGGATGGGTACCTGCTCCCAGATTCAGCCATTTTCCCGGCAGTCCCGCCTCCATACCTGCCTCCCCATGGCTGGCAAAAATCGCCCCCTTAAGTAACTGAATGCATATCTCATTTAAAGGTTAATTCATTATTTTTTTCATAAAGTAATGGTAGATTGTATCTATGATTGCAGTCAGTCAAAGAGGATGAGACACATGCCGATTCTGTGGATTCGCCTGCAAAAAATTCTGAAGGAAAGGCAAGTGTCATTTTAATGCTTAATTTGCCATCATTTACAGGGCACAGATTTACTAAAGTACTAGTGGACCTCCCATGGCTTTGCCCATGGAAAGTCAGGGAAAGACAGGTTGCCCTCAGTGCAATAATGACGCTATAATTACAGGTATGGAGATCTGCAGCATCTGGGGCTTATGACAATCCACCCAGTGGTAGAAGTGTGGAGGGAGTCGGCAGGAACACCCTGCAGAATCGATCTCCAAAGAGAGAACAACCTATGTTGGCAGGCTGCAAAAGGTAGTCAGCAAAGGTTAAATAGCTATGGCAGGAAAATAATTTTAGAAAGCATTCAGAGGAAACGGGAAACCCCAGAGAGTAAAAAACAGGTTCGGGGGCGGGGGTGGAGGGCTGAACAGCTTGCAGAATCGATCACTCAGAGAAAAACGCTCAGCAAAATTTCATGAGTCATTTTCTTATGCACTCGTCAATCTTCTTTGACATTACACACGGGGCGTTAAGACCAAGCAGAGCCTTCAGCTGAGGCAGGGTTATTGGGGAATAATTCGACCCGGGCTCACAGACATAATTCAGTTCTCCTTTCAAAGTTACACATTCTGTCATTATTTTTATATTTCCATTATAAATTCTTATGTCCATATTTATAATAGAAACCATTCAGCTGCAGGACCTCCTCTGGCAGGAGGATGTAATTACAGTGTGACCAGTTTACATAGGCATTTCCCATTATAAAAGTCGATATATGAACTTAAAATGGTAAAATTGACAGTAAGTTTTTATTTTGTTCTTGGAATGTAGGTGATGTAGGTGAGGCCACATTTATTGCCCAGCCTTAGTTACCCTACATACTGCTCAGTGCACTGCCACTCCTTGCTGCTCAGTGTCCTGCCAGTCAGTACTGCACAGTGTACTGTCACTCCTTACTGCACAGTGTACCGTCACTCCTTACTGCACAGTGTACCGTCACTCCTTACTGCACAGTGTACCGTCACTCCTTACTGCACAGTGTACCGTCACTCCTTACTGCACAGTGTACCGTCACTCCTTACTGCACAGTGTACCGTCACTCCTTACTGCACAGTGTACCGTCACTCCTTACTGCACAGTGTACCGTCACTCCTTACTGCCCAGTGTACCGTCACTCCTTACTGCACAGTGTACCGTCACTCCTTACTGCACAGTGTACCGTCACTCCTTACTGCACAGTGTACCGTCACTCCTTACTGCACAGTGTACCGTCACTCCTTACTGCACAGTGTACGGTCACTCCTTACTGCACAGTGTACCGTCACTCCTTACTGCACAGTGTACCGTCACTCCTTACTGCACAGTGTACCGTCACTCCTTACTGCACAGTGTACCGTCACTCCTTACTGCACAGTGTACGGTCACTCCTTACTGCACAGTGCACCGTCACTCCTTACTGCACAGTGCACCGTCACTCCTTACTGCACAGTGCACCGTCACTCCTTACTGCACAGTGCACCGTCACTCCTTACTGCACAGTGCACCGTCACTCCTTACTGCACAGTGTACCGTCACTCCTTACTGCACAGTATACCGTCACTCCTTACTGCACAGTGTACCGTCACTCCTTACTGCACAGTGTACCGTCACTCCTTACTGCACAGTGCACCGTCACTCCTTACTGCACAGTGCACCGTCACTCCTTACTGCACAGTGTACCGTCACTCCTTACTGCACAGTGCACCGTCACTCCTTACTGCACAGTGTACCGTCACTCCTTACTGCACAGTGTACGGTCACTCCTTACTGCACAGTGTACCGTCACTCCTTACTGCACAGTGTACCGTCACTCCTTACTGCACAGTGTACCGTCACTCCTTACTGCACAGTGTACCGTCACTCCTTACTGCACAGTGTACCGTCACTCCTTACTGCACAGTGTACCGTCACTCCTTACTGCACAGTGTACCGTCACTCCTTACTGCACAGTGTACCGTCACTCCTTACTGCACAGTGTACCGTCACTCCTTACTGCACAGTGTACCGTCACTCCTTACTGCACAGTGTACCGTCACTCCTTACTGCACAGTGTACCGTCACTCCTTACTGCACAGTGTACCGTCACTCCTTACTGCACAGTGTACCGTCACTCCTTACTGCACAGTGTACCGTCACTCCTTACTGCACAGTGTACCGTCACTCCTTACTGCACAGTGTACCGTCACTCCTTACTGCACAGTGTACCGTCACTCCTTACTGCACAGTGTACCGTCACTCCTTACTGCACAGTGCACCGTCACTCCTTACTGCACAGTGTACCGTCACTCCTTACTGCACAGTGTACCGTCACTCCTTACTGCACAGTGTACAGCCACTCCTTACTGCACAGTGTACCGTCACTCATTGCACAGTGTACCGTCACTCCTTACTGCACAGTGTACCGTCACTCCTTACTGCACAGTGTACCGTCACTCCTTACTGCACAGTGTACCGTCACTCCTTACTGCACAGTGTACCGTCTCTCCTTACTGCACAGTGCACCGTCACTCCTTACTGCACAGTGCACCGTCACTCCTTACTGCACAGTGTACCGTCACTCCTTACTGCACAGTGCACCGTCACTCCTCACTGCACAGTGTACCGTCACTCCTTACTGCACAGTGTACCGTCACTCCTTACTGCACAGTGCACCGTCACTCCTTACTGCACAGTGTACCGTCACTCCTTACTGCACAGTGTACCGTCACTCCTTACTGCACAGTGTACGGTCACTCCTTACTGCACAGTGTACCGTCACTCCTTACTGCACAGTGTACGGTCACTCCTTACTGCACAGTGAACTGTCACTCCTTACTGCACAGTGTACCGTCACTCCTTAGTGCACAGTGTACCGTCACTCCTTACTGCACAGTGTACCGTCACACCTTACTGCACAGTGTACCGTCACTCCTTACTGCACAGTGCACCGTCACTCCTTACTGCACAGTGTACCGTCACTCCTTACTGCACAGTGTACTGTCACTCCTTACTGCACAGTGTACCGTCACTCCTTACTGCACAGTGTACCGTCACTCCTTACTGCACAGTGTACCGTCACTCCTTACTGCACAGTGCACCGTCACTCCTTACTGCACAGTGCACCGTCACTCCTTACTGCACAGTGTACCGTCACTCCTTACTGCACAGTGTACCGTCACTCCTTACTGCACAGTGTACTGTCACTCCTTACTGCACAGTGCACCGTCACTCCTTACTGCACAGTGCACCGTCACTCCTCACTGCACAGTGTACCGTCACTCCTTACTGCACAGTGTACCGTCACTCCTTACTGCACAGTGCACCGTCACTCCTTACTGCACAGTGTACCGTCACTCCTTACTGCACAGTGTACCGTCACTCCTTACTGCACAGTGTACGGTCACTCCTTACTGCACAGTGTACCGTCACTCCTTACTGCACAGTGTACGGTCACTCCTTACTGCACAGTGAACTGTCACTCCTTACTGCACAGTGTACCGTCACTCCTTAGTGCACAGTGTACCGTCACTCCTTACTGCACAGTGTACCGTCACACCTTACTGCACAGTGTACCGTCACTCCTTACTGCACAGTGCACCGTCACTCCTTACTGCACAGTGTACGGTCACTCCTTACTGCACAGTGTACTGTCACTCCTTACTGCACAGTGTACCGTCACTCCTTACTGCACAGTGTACCGTCACTCCTTACTGCACAGTGTACCGTCACTCCTTACTGCACAGTGCACCGTCACTCCTTACTGCACAGTGCACCGTCACTCCTTACTGCACAGTGTACCGTCACTCCTTACTGCACAGTGTACCGTCACTCCTTACTGCACAGTGTACTGTCACTCCTTACTGCACAGTGCACCGTCACTCCTTACTGCACAGTGTACCGTCACTCCTTACTGCACAGTGTACCGTCACTCCTTACTGCACAGTGTACCGTCACTCCTTACTGCACAGTGTACCGTCACTCCTTACTGCACAGTGTACTTTCACTCCTTACTGCACAGTGTACTGTCACTCCTTACTGCACAGTGCACCGTCACTCCTTACTGCACAGTGTACGGTCACTCCTTACTGCACAGTGTACTGTCACTCCTTACTGCACAGTGTACTGTCACTCCTTACTGCACAGTGTACCGTCACTCCTTACTGCAAAGTGTACGGTCACTCCTTACTGCACAGTGTACTGTCACTCCTTACTGCACAGTGTACTGTCACTCCTTACTGCACAGTGCACCGTCACTCCTTACTGCACAGTGTACGGTCACTCCTTACTGCACAGTGTACTGTCACTCCTTACTGCACAGTGTACTGTCACTCCTTACTGCACAGTGTACCGTCACTCCTTACTGCACAGTGTACTGTCACTCCTTACTGCACAGTGCACCATCACTCCTTACTGCACAGTGCACCATCACTCCTTACTGCACAGTGTACTGTCACTCCTTACTGCACAGTGTACGGTCACTCCTTACTGCACAGTGTACTGTCACTTCCTACTGCACAGTGTACTGTCACTCCTTACTGCACAGTGCACCGTCACTCCTTACTGCACAGTGTACTGTCACTCCTTACTGCACAGTGCACTGTCACTCCTTACTGCACAGTGTACTGTCACTCCTTACTGCACAGTGTACTGTCACTCCTTACTGCACAGTGCACCGTCACTCCTTACTGCACAGTGTACGGTCACTCCTTACTGCACAGTGTACTGTCACTCCTTACTGCACAGTGTACTGTCACTCCTTACTGCACAGTGTACCGTCACTCCTTACTGCACAGTGTACTGTCACTCCTTACTGCACAGTGCACCATCACTCCTTACTGCACAGTGCACCATCACTCCTTACTGCACAGTGTACTGTCACTCCTTACTGCACAGTGTACGGTCACTCCTTACTGCACAGTGTACTGTCACTTCCTACTGCACAGTGTACTGTCACTCCTTACTGCACAGTGTACTGTCACTCCTTACTGCACAGTGTACCGTCACTCCTTACTGCAGAGTGTACCGTCACTCCTTACTGCACAGTGTACCGTCACTCCTTACTGCACAGTGCACCGTCACTCCTTACTGCACAGTGCACCGTCACTCCTTACTGCACAGTGTACCGTCACTCCTTACTGCACAGTGTACCGTCACTCCTTACTGCACAGTGTACTGTCACTCCTTACTGCACAGTGCACCGTCACTCCTTACTGCACAGTGTACCGTCACTCCTTACTGCAGTGTACCGTCACTCCTTACTGCACAGTGTACCGTCACTCCTTACTGCACAGTGTACTGTCACTCCTTACTGCACAGTGTACTGTCACTCCTTACTGCACAGTGTACTGTCACTCCTTACTGCACAGTGTACTGTCACTCCTTACTGCACAGTGCACTGTCACTCCTTACTGCACAGTGTACTGTCACTCCTTACTGCACAGTGTACCGTCACTCCTTACTGCACAGTGTACGGTCACTCCTTACTGCACAGTGTACCGTCACTCCTTACTGCACAGTGTACCGTCACTCCTTACTGCACAGTGTACCGTCACTCCTTACTGCACAGTGTACCGTCACTCCTTACTGCACAGTGTACCGTCACTCCTTACTGCACAGTGTACCGTCACTCCTTACTGCACAGTGCACCGTCACTCCTTACTGCACAGTGCACCGTCACTCCTTACTGCACAGTGTACCGTCACTCCTTACTGCACAGTGTACGGTCACTCCTTACTGCACAGTGCACTGTCACTCCTTACTGCACAGTGTACCGTCACTCCTTACTGCACCGTGTACGGTCACTTCTTACTGCAAAGTGTACGGTCACTCCTTACTGCACAGTGCACCGTCACTCCTTACTGCACAGTGTACTGTCACTCCTTACTGCACAGTGTACTGTCACTCCTTACTGCACAGTGTACTGTCACTCCTTACTGCACAGTGCACCGTCACTCCTTACTGCACAGTGTACTGTCACTCCTTACTGCACAGTGTACCGTCACTCCTTACTGCACAGTGCACCGTCACTCCTTACTGCACAGTGCACCGTCACTCCTTACTGCACAGTGCACCGTCACTCCTTACTGCACAGTGCACCGTCACTCCTTACTGCACAGTGCACCGTCACTCCTTACTGCACAGTGTACTGTCACTCCTTACTGCACAGTGTACCGTCACTCCTTACTGCACAGTGTACCGTCACTCCTTACTGCACAGTGTACCGTCACTCCTTACTGCACAGTGCACCGTCACTCCTTACTGCACAGTGTACTGTCACTCCTTACTGCGCAGTGTACTGTCACTCCTTACTGCACAGTGTACCGTCACTCCTTACTGCACAGTGTCCCGTCACTCCTTACTGCACAGTGTACTGTCACTCCTTACTGCACAGTGTACCGTCACTCCTTACTGCACAGTGCACCGTCACTCCTTACTGCACAGTGTACCGTCACTCCTTACTGCACAGTGTACTGTCACTCCTTACTGCACAGTGTACTGTCACTCCTTACTGCACAGTGTACTGTCACTCCTTACTGCACAGTGTACTGTGACTCCTTACTGCACAGTGTACTGTCACTCCTTACTGCACAGTGTACCGTCACTCCTTACTGCACAGTGTACCGTCACTCCTTACTGCACAGTGTACCGTCACTCCTTACTGCACAGTGTACCGTCACTCCTTACTGCACAGTGTACCGTCACTCCTTACTGCACAGTGTACCGTCACTCCTTACTGCACAGTGTACGGTCACTCCTTACCGGATGCTTCTCCTCAACTTTGTGCAGTCTAGGGCCAGGGATTCCCAGGTATCAGTGGCGATGTTGCACATTTTCTAGGAGACTTTGTCCTTTAAGTGTTTCCTCCGCCCACCTGGGGCTCTCCTGCTGTGCCGGAGCTCCGAGTAGAGCGCTTGTTTTGGGAGTCTCGTATCGGGCATGCGGATGATGTGACCCGTCCATCGGAGCTGATCGAGCGTGGTCAAAGCTTGGATGCTGGGGATGTTGGCCTGAGCGAGAACACTGATGTTGGTGCGCCTATCCTGCCAATGGATTTGCAGGATCTTGCGGAGGCAGCGTTGGTGGTACCTCTCCAGTGCTTTGAGGTGCCTGCTGTACATGGTCCATGTCTCTGAGGCATACAGTAGGGCGGGTATCACTGCTGCTCTGTAGACCATGAGCTTAGTGCTGGATTTGAGGTCCTGGTCTTCAAACACTCTCTTCCTCAGCCGACCGAAGGCTGCACTGGCACACTGAAGGTGGTGTTGGACTTCATCATCGACATCTGCCCTGTTGACAATAGGCTCCCGAGGTATGGAAAGTGGTTCACATTGTCCAAGGCCTTGTCGTAGATTTTGATAATCAGGGGGCAGTACTATGTGGCGGGGGCAGGTTGGTAGAGGATCTTTGTCTTGCAGATGTTTAGTGTAAGGCCCATACTCTCGTACGCTTCAGTGAAGGTGTTGACGATGGTTTGGAGTTCGACCTCCGAGTGAGCGCAGACGCAAGCTTCGTCTGCATACTGTAATTCGACGACAGAGGATGGGACGACCTTGGATCTGGACTGGAGGTGACAGAGGTTGAACAGTTTCCCGTTTGTTCTGTAAATTAGCTCCACTCCAGCGGGGAGCTTACTGAGGGTGAGATGGAGCATTGCCGCAAGGAAGATCGCGAAGAGCATTGGTGCGCTGACACAGCCTTGCTTGACCCCGGTCCGTACATGAATTGGGTCTGTGGTGGAACTGTTGGTCAGGATCACGGCTTGCATGTCGTCGTGAAGCAGGCGGAGGATGGTGACAAACTTATGAGGGCAGCTGAATTTGAGGAGGACACTCCATAATCCCTCACGGTTGACCGTGACGAAGGCCTTTGTGAGATCAAAGAAGGCCATGTACAGCAGTTGGTGCTGTTCCCTGCATTTCTCTTGTAATTGATGTGCGGTTAAGATCATGTCCATTGTGCCCCTTAGTGAGCACTGTCACTCCTTACTGCACAGTGTACTGTCACTCCTTACTGCACAGTGTACTGTCACTCCTTACTGCACAGTGTACCGTCACTCCTTACTGCAAAGTGTACGGTCACTCCTTACTGCACAGTGTACTGTCACTCCTTACTGCACAGTGTACTGTCACTCCTTACTGCACAGTGCACCGTCACTCCTTACTGCACAGTGTACGGTCACTCCTTACTGCACAGTGTACTGTCACTCCTTACTGCACAGTGTACTGTCACTCCTTACTGCACAGTGTACCGTCACTCCTTACTGCACAGTGTACTGTCACTCCTTACTGCACAGTGCACCATCACTCCTTACTGCACAGTGCACCATCACTCCTTACTGCACAGTGTACTGTCACTCCTTACTGCACAGTGTACGGTCACTCCTTACTGCACAGTGTACTGTCACTTCCTACTGCACAGTGTACTGTCACTCCTTACTGCACAGTGCACCGTCACTCCTTACTGCACAGTGTACTGTCACTCCTTACTGCACAGTGCACTGTCACTCCTTACTGCACAGTGTACTGTCACTCCTTACTGCACAGTGTACTGTCACTCCTTACTGCACAGTGTACCGTCACTCCTTACTGCACAGTGTACTGTCACTCCTTACTGCACAGTGCACCGTCACTCCTTACTGCACAGTGCACCGTCACTCCTTACTGCACAGTGTACCGTCACTCCTTACTGCACAGTGTACCGTCACTCCTTACTGCACAGTGTACTGTCACTCCTTACTGCACAGTGTACCGTCACTCCTTACTGCACAGTGTACCGTCACTCCTTTCTGCACAGTGTACTGTCACTCCTTACTGCACAGTGTACAGTCACTCCTTACTGCACAGTGCACCGTCACTCCTTACTGCACAGTGTACTGTCACTCCTTACTGCACAGTGTACCATCACTCCTTACTGCACAGTGTACGGTCACTCCTTACTGCACAGTGTACTGTCACTCCTTACTGCACAGTGTACGGTCACTCCTTACTGCACAGTGTACTGTCACTCCTTACTGCACAGTGCACTGTCACTCCTTACTGCACAGTGTACTGTCACTCCTTACTGCACAGTGCACCGTCACTCCTTACTGCACAGTGTACCGTCACTCCTTACTGCACAGTGTACCGTCACTCCTTACTGCACAGTGTACCGTCACTCCTTACTGCACAGTGCACCGTCACTCCTTACTGCACAGTGCACCGTCACTCCTTACTGCACAGTGTACCGTCACTCCTTACTGCACAGTGTACTGTCACTCCTTACTGCACAGTGCACCGTCACTCCTTACTGCACAGTGTACTGTCGCTCCTTACTGCACAGTGTACCGTCACTCCTTACTGCACAGTGCACCGTCACTCCTTACTGCACAGTGTACCGTCACTCCTTACTGCACAGTGTACCGTCACTCCTTACTGCACAGTGTACTGTCACTCCTTACTGCACAGTGTACCGTCACTCCTTACTGCACAGAGTACCATCACTCCTTACTGCACAGTGTACTGTCACTCCTTACTGCACAGTGTACAGTCACTCCTTACTGCACAGTGTACCGTCACTCCTTACTGCACAGTGTACCGTCACTCCTTACTGCACAGTGCACCGTCACTACTTACTGCACAGTGTACTGTCACTCCTTACTGCACAGTGTACCGTCACTCCTTACTGCACAGTGTACTGTCACTCCTTACTGCACAGTGTACCGTCACTCCTTACTGCACAGTGTACTGTCACTCCTTACTGCACAGTGCACCGTCACTCCTTACTGCACAGTGTACTGTCACTCCTTACTGCACAGTGTACAGTCACTCCTTACTGCACAGTGCATCGTCACTCCCTACTGCACAGCGTACTGTCACTCCTTACTGCACAGCGTACTGTCACTCCTTACTGCACAGCGTACTGTCACTCCTTACTGCACAGTGTACCGTCACTCCTTACTCCACAGTGTACCATCACTCCTTACTGCACAGTGTACCGTCACTCCTTACTGCACAGTGCACCGTCACTCCTTACTGCACAGTGTACTGTCACTCCTTACTGCACAGTGTACCGTCACTCCTTACTGCACAGTGTACCGTCACTCCTTATGCACAGTGTACGGTCACTCCTTACTGCACAGTGTACCGTCACTCCATACTGCACAGTGTACCGTCACTCCTTACTGCACAGTGTACTGTCACTCCTTACTGCACAGTGCACCGTCACTCCTTACTGCACAGTGTACCGTCACTCCTTACTGCACAGTGTACCGTCACTCCTTACTGCACAGTGTACCGTCACTCCTTACTGCACAGTGTACTGTCACTCCTTACTGCACAGTGTACTGTCACTCCTTACTGCACAGTGTACTGTCACTCCTTACTGCACAGTGTACTGTCACTCCTT
Organism: Somniosus microcephalus; assembly: GCF_052327205.1. NCBI lineage: Eukaryota > Metazoa > Chordata > Chondrichthyes > Squaliformes > Somniosidae > Somniosus > Somniosus microcephalus. The sequence continues at coordinate 138,546,392 of NC_140999.1, read as the reverse complement.
ACTGCACAGTGCACTGTCACTCCTTACTGCACAGTGTACTGTCACTCCTTACTGCACAGTGTACCGTCACTCCTTACTGCACAGTGTACGGTCACTCCTTACTGCACAGTGTACCGTCACTCCTTACTGCACAGTGTACCGTCACTCCTTACTGCACAGTGTACCGTCACTCCTTACTGCACAGTGTACCGTCACTCCTTACTGCACAGTGCACCGTCACTCCTTACTGCACAGTGCACCGTCACTCCTTACTGCACAGTGTACCGTCACTCCTTACTGCACAGTGTACGGTCACTCCTTACTGCACAGTGCACTGTCACTCCTTACTGCACAGTGTACCGTCACTCCTTACTGCACCGTGTACGGTCACTTCTTACTGCAAAGTGTACCGTCACTCCTTACTGCACAGTGCACCGTCACTCCTTACTGCACAGTGTACTGTCACTCCTTACTGCACAGTGTACTGTCACTCCTTACTGCACAGTGTACTGTCACTCCTTACTGCACAGTGCACCGTCACTCCTTACTGCACAGTGTACTGTCACTCCTTACTGCACAGTGTACTGTCACTCCTTACTGCAGTGTACTGTCACTCCTTACTGCACAGTGTACTGTCACTCCTTACTGCAGTGTAGTGTCACTCCTTACTGCACAGTAAACCATCACTCCTTACTGCACAGTGTACCGTCACTCCTTACTGCACAGTGTACTGTCACTCCTTACTGCACAGTGTACTGTCACTCCTTACTGCACAGTGTACCACCTCTACAACATGCATAGTTTGCTCCCACTACAATTTAACATGTGCAGAAATATTGGCTACGATATAAACCCGCCCCCTGCCCCACAGCAGACAGGAGAGGATTGTGGGGGTTGCGTTAAATAGTTGAATGCATGAATGCATGACACACAACCCTTACCTGCAGCACAAACGCCTGTTGCTGCTTTAACAGCAGCGGAAATAGAGGCATCAAAGTATCCTGCCATGGAGAGGGGTGTCTGTATTTACATATCTAAATCGGGTTCCGGAGTGCATTCGGGAGCCCGAATTAAAATTCACCGCTGCTGTGCGTGTTTCCCAGGGGTCGGGAAACCCAGCAGTGATAGGGATGTGAGAGCTGCCGGCTCCACACGGTAAGTGCCTTTTCCAGCACTCCTTGAGGAGCAGAAATCCTCCCAGCAACCACTTAAGGAAGCCTTCGGCCTCCCCCAGCCTCTGTCTCCCCCTCCTGATCGCTGACCCCTCCCTCCTTCCAGACCCGATGTTCACACTCTTCCCCCCACCGCAATAGCCAACCCCCCCACCACGATGGCCAACCCCCCCACCGCGATGGCCAACCCCCCCCACCACAATAGCCAACGCCCCCCCCCACCGCAATAGCCAACGCCCCCCCCCACCGCAATAGCCAACCCCCCCCACCACGATGGCCAACCCCCCCACCGCGATGGCCAACCCCCCCACCACAATAGCCAACGCCCCCCCCACCACAATAGCCAACGCCCCCCCCACCGCAATAGCCAACCCCCCCCACCACGATGGCCAACCCCCCCACCGCGATGGCCAACCCCCCCCACCACAATAGCCAACCGCCCCCCACCGCAACAGCCAACCCCCCCCCCCAACCGCCATGGCCAACCCCCCCCCCCCCAACCGCCATGGCCAACCCCCAACCGCCATGGCCAACCCCTCCCCCCAACCGCCATGGCCAACCCCCCCCCACCCCCACCGTGATGGCCAATCCCCCCACCCCCACCGTGATGGCCAACCCCCACCGTGATGGCCAAGCCCCCCACCCCCACCGTGATGGCCAACCCCCCCACCCCCACCACGATGGCCAGCCCCCACCCCACCACGATGGCCAACCCCCCCCCCACCACGATGGCCAACCCCCCCCCCACCACGATGGCCAACCCCCCCCACCCCCACCGCCAACCCCCCCCACCCCCACCGTGATGGCCAAGCCCCCCCCACCCCCACCACGATGGCCAACCCCCCCACCCCCACCACGATGGCCAGCCCCCACCCCACCACGATGGCCAACCCCCCCCCCCACCACGATGGCCAACCCCCCCCCCACCCCCACCGCCAACCCCCCCCACCCCCACCACGATGGCCAACCCCCACCGTGATGGCCAACTCCCCCCCCAATTGCCAGGGACTGTCCCTAAGGGTCCCCAGCTGCAGCCTCCTGCCAGCAGTTTTTCCTCCCGGCCGTCAGCCAGGCTGTCCATTTGGCCAGCTGCCAGGTGAGAAACGGATTTTTTAAATGATAAATAGGTCCTATCATTAAGTTTGGCAGGACCTCCACGTCCCCGCTTTGTCGGGTTCTTCAGCCGTTTTCCACTTTCCCTGCACCCTCCCCGCCTCCCTATAAATACCGGGGCCATTGTGTTTGTAGATCCATATGTGTTGCGGTGTAGGAAAAACAAACAAAAAACAGCTCTGCTGCAAGCGCGTGGTAAACCACTGGAACTGCTCTATTAACCTACCTCAATATATTTACATATATTTGCAGTACTACAGGTGAGAGCTATCTACAATGTGTTGTGGATTTGTTTTTTTTTATCTTTCCAGAATGTGTTCCTAGAGGTGCTCTGGCTATGGAGAGTTGTCATCAAGCTAGTTTCAAGACGTGGCTTGATGTCATTTGTAAAACACTCATCTATTTGAAAAGTTAATGTTCCAGATTATCCACCTCATTCTCATCTGTCCATTTTTTTTCAAAATATTTGTGAAATGTTGATTTGTTTTTTCACCTTCTCTTCAAATTGCCAGACTAGTATTCATTGAATTAATAATAGCTTCTTCTGGATAATTTGTCCATTTTAACGATAATGTAGAAAATGGCTCCTTGCTGGTCAGTAAAGCCAGTGTGTAATTGAACCATACAGACAGGAAGGTCTCGGATTCGATTCCTTGTCTGTGCAGAGTTAGCTGACATCAGCCGGGCAGCTGTAGAGCCTCAATTGTCCTCAGTAGGCGTGGATTAGGGAGGAGAAAGTTGATCAGGGTTCGTGCTCCTGATTGCTATTGTAACAACATCCACTGGAAAGATGTACGTGTGTGTAGGTATGCTTGTGTGTGTGTGGGCTTCAGCTGGACAGGATCAGGCTCAACTTTGATGGTGGTCAAACAGTCTATTAAGGCTCACATATGAAAACTGGCCATTTAGACAAGTACTGGAGGGCCACAACTACCAAAGGAGCCAAACCCCAGCAAGGAGTCAACACCTTCAGGAAAGAAAGGAAGGGGGGCATCTCTTCTGTAAATTGTCAATATCAAACTTTATAAAATAGAATTACAGAAAGATCATTTAAAATACCAAAGAACATTTCTAAACTCAGATTCTTTGTATAAACTATAAAGTTGTAAGCTGATACTTTTTCCAATTGCTGCTGTGGTTAGCATTTTAAAAAAGTTGTATTAAGGAATGATCCAGGATAAGGTTCTACCACGGCCTTTCCCTCAAGTGCTGATAACAAAAAATTAGCCATGGGTGTAATTTTCTAAGTATTTCTGAGTGCGTTTGCTTCCCAAAAGAGAAGGCACCATATGCAGTGCCTGGCTTCCAGTCAGGGCCGACACCTGTTATTTTTTCACTTACACTTGGCTCTGGGCCCCCCTCTTACTCATTGCTTTCGGTGGAGAAATCAGAGCTACTGAGAAGCATAGCTAAACAAAGATGTGGAATAGTAACAAAAGTGGCAGTCCAATTGAGAGGGCACCTACTGCTTGATCAGCTTTTTATTTGATAATTTTATTTATATCATGTAATGTAAATTTATGGGTATATTTTGCCCATAAATACATGAGAAGGCCATTTACCTAGAGTATTCCTTAATGTCTACTTATAAAACTTTTTTTTTTGTGCCTTTTCAGTAAACACAAGAAATATCTTGCATGACAACTATTGTATTATTCGTATCTAACAATTGTGGCTTTGTTTTGTGCAGTGAGGCCATTCTTCAACCACTGATTTTACAGGCAAAAGATGGCAGCACTTTACCCTCAGTGCCTGACATCATCAATATTAATATAAAGAACCTTTGTAGCTAATTCTGTGGCTGAAGAAGCAACAGAGGGATGTGATGTCACTCCTTACCTGTAGACATGTCAGCTCCAGACTATGCTAGCATTTTATTTAGATTAAACAAACAAGAGGCTTTGGATTGTCTTGGGTAGGGGAAAGATAGCAAAGATAGTAAGATTAATAAGGCCATAAAAGAGCAAACCAAGCTTATTTTATTTCTGGAGGGATAGAATTAAAAAGTAGAGAAGTTATGTTAAACTTATATCAAACCTTGGTTAGACCACACTTGGAGTACTGCGTACAATTCTGGTCGCCATATTATAAAAAGGATACAGAGACACTGGCGAGGGTGCAGAGAAGATTTACAAGGATGATGCTAGAAATGCGAGGGTATACCTTTCAGGAAAGGATGAACAGGCTGGGTCTCTTTTCTCTAGAGTTAGATGAGGAAGGATGGGAGGAGGTTCAAGTGGAGCACTCACGCTGGCATGGACTGGTTGGGCCGAAGGACCTGTCTCTGCTGTATATTCTATGTAATTCTATGTGATTAACTGGACTGTTAAAGATTGGGGAGACTGTCAGATACCCTTATAAAAAAGGGGTTTGGAGCCAGAGCATTATAATAGGCTCCAGGAGGCGTCTCCATACCATCAAATGTAACTAAATGGACTACCGGAAGAAAAAATGAAATACGGGTTATGTTTTCTACAATGTACTTAAAAGACCATTGCAGGGCATTATCCTCGAGTATTCCTTAAAGTCTAGCCAACAGACTCAATGGGCTCGAATTTCCAAGCCCCGTGGAGGCAGGTTTGGAGGCCGCAGTGGTGGGAAAATTGCAGAATCGGGGGGCACGAACCCATCTCGCCCCCAACCCGCTTCCATGCCAATGTCCCAGGAGGCGGGGACCCGACCTGTGCTGGGAGCCGCCTCCCCGAGGCGGGAAGGGGACTAGTGCCAATTAACTGCCTGTTAACAGGTAGTTAACAGGCAGTTTTTTGCCTAATCCCTATATTTAGCCCTGAAGTGTGGGCTTCCCAACAGCTCCGAACCACGCCAAGATAGCAAGGCGGACCGTCGGTCTGAAGGGGTTGGAGGGGTCGAGATGTCCGTTGTGCAGGTGAGTGATGGGTGCATGTGTGCAGAGGTAAGTGTGTGAGGTAAGTGTAAAGTGTTTTAATAAGTTTTACTTACCTTTACTTTCTCCTGCAGGCTTCCTTCCTTCAGTTCTCAAGGAGTCCCTCAGTTCACCGGCACAGAAAGCAGAATGGCTGCTGAAATGTCAAAATCTGCAGCATTCTGCTTTCTGGTCTGGAGAGATCCCTAACTGAGTCTGAGTAGAAGGACTCAAGTTAGAAGACAGATTGTCACTGTTTGACAGCTTCACAGAGCTGTCAAACGCTGATTTTTCATCTGTCAAAAGCTCTTGACAGATGAAATGTCAATCACTGACGTCACCAATAACCAGGTGTCCCTTAATTCGCCTGCTGAGCCCGCTGGGCGGGCCTAACAAGGTCAATCAAGGGAAAATAGCGTGGGTTGACCACAAGTCGATGGAGGTGGGACTACAACCCAAAAAGTGGGAGTCCCACCTCCATCACGTCCCCATTGACAAAATCCAGCCCAATGCCTTTTCATGCTTGGTACCTAAATCATTTAATCCTGTGATGCAATGCCATGAACAGAATTGTGCCACCAGATAATGGTTTTTGAAGTAGAGGTGACTCTCTGTAAAAACTAGCTTCTAAACTAGGCAGCTTCAGTTGCCAGCAAATAAATGTTTCTGTATGCAAGAAGTTACCTAAATAGAGATACGTAGTGAGAATCAGCCATGTACTTGAGTTCAGATAATGGGACACTTTTGTGTTCTTTGAAATTGTTCATGACTTGCTGTTGAATTGTATATTAAACAGAGATCTGCGGAGGAGGCGTATGTAAAGTTTCAGTCGACAGTAAATCATTTTGTAATTTCATACGTGGCCTCAAGGATCAAATGTGTAATTGCATCTAATTTGGGACTGAACTGGGCATTTGGAGGCTCTCTGCTGTATATTGTAGAGGTTCTGTTATTCTGGAATTTGCTGAAATTCTATGATTACCAGAGCCATGGGAAAATTCCATAAGATAGTGGCAGGGATTTCTCCCCATTTCTTATGGAGAAATTGTTGGCTATTGCGAACATGTATTGTTACTGTCTGTTGCTAAATTGTTGAATTATTTTATTGAACATTAATTTGTTTACTAATCCCCGTCCCTTCCTAGTTCCTGAGGCCATTCTTCTTCAACCCCTATTCCCAATGTGTGAAAAGAAATATGTAGGCCCAGAAATTCAGGTCGGAGGCTTCCCGCGGGTGCAAGCCTCCGACCTGCACTTACCTTGCGCGCCGGCCGTTGTGCTGTGGGCCCGCGTTGGATTCCGATCCCGGGCCTCCTCCAACTGCCGGCGCGCAGTGCTTGCGTATCCCAGGGGCGCAGTTAGTTCGAAGCATCCCCTGGGATCACATGGGCCATGGAGAGCCAATGGTAGAAGGGACTGCTTCATTCATAAATTTGACAGGAAGAGCTGTCAAACCTATAAATACTATAAGCCCCAAAACATCACTAAAACTTCAAATACATTTTTTTTAATCACATTTTTAAAATAACTATAAATTACATGAAATAACTATTTTAAACAATAATTTAAATTTTTGAAAAAATTAATTACATTTTCTAACAGGGCTAAAAATAAACTTACCTTTCTTTAAAGTATTTAAAAATAATAAACCTGTGGAAAAAATGTTTTAATTTTAATTAATTCACCACTTACCTTGTTAAAATCAAGCCTTGCGCCTGCTTTTTAAAAGTGTAACTGCTGGAGACTTACCCTCCTGGAGAAACCTGCAAAAAAAACATAAGTTCGATGCGTACGTGCGGCCTCTCCGGCGCACGCGTTCCACCTCTTAACCCCTTCTTTCAAGGGAACGGAAGTTCCAGTTTCCCGCACCGTTTCATTCGTTGGGCCTACGCATGAGTACCCAGTGCGTACTCATGCGTGGGGACCTGAATTTCTGGGCCATAATTTTTTTTAATGTGGTAAAATATGGATGCTTCTTCCATTTTAAAATTATGGATCCTGCTTCCATGTACTGTTCAGCAATTTCTAATAAACTCCCCATAAAGTAACTCTTCCTTCCTTATTCCTAAGTTCTAGCCAAGTAAATTCAGTTTTTGCATTATATTAATTCTGCCAGCCTCCTCCTTTTTATTCTACTCTAACCCTCCTGAATATTTTGTAACTAGCAGTGTTTAGCTCCCACATATGCCCTTGCCTAAGCCACTGTTAAGTCTCTGTTAATGTCATTACATCATACCCCAATCACACATTGTGTCCCTAGTTCACCAATTTTATTCAGATTACTTTATGCATTTATATGCACATAAAACTCCAACCTGCCCTGTCTGTTTAGCAATCTTACTCTTTTTAATCCCTCCTTTTTCTGACCTGTTTTTTATTACTTTACTGTTTCTCTCTCTCATCTTTCCAACACCCTAATCCATTTTCATTTCCTTTTTGCTTCGTTGTCTTGTTTTTCCCTCCAGCCTGCTATATTAGGTTAAAATCCAAGTTACTTGTTACTCTCCCAGCAAGGACATTGGTCCCAACGCTATTCAGGTGAAGCCCATCTATGCTGTACAAGCTGCTCCTGTGTCAGAATTGCTCCCAGTGTTCCAGAAATCTGAACCCTTTCTTTCTACACCAACTCTCCAGCCACATATTTACTGACGTAAGAAAACTACTAGGCACTTGGTCTAAGCATCAAACAAAGCTTTAATCAACTGTTTTACAACATGGAGGTCTAGTTGTGTCCTTCACTAGTTCCTGTTAAGAATGTCCTTCGCAAGCTGGGCCCGTGCCCGAGTATTTATACTCTCCCTGGACAGCACCACCCACAGGCCGCTCAGTATTATTTCATAAGTCTTTCTTTCATGAATGACTGACTGATTCATGTCATTTACCTCTTTACTATTACTGATATTACATCAGCAACGTACAACATGTGTTATGTTTCAGTTTACAGAAACTGAAAAAAACTAATGCAAATCAGTTCATAACAAGACATTTTCATGTCACTACTTTAGGTTCTGACTACATTACTTTATCTTTTTCAGGAATCAGGCTTGACAGATGACCCTGCGAAGAAAGGACCCGAAACTAGAGAAAATTCAGTGCAACCGGCAAAGAAAGGCAAAGACGATTCGAAACAGAAAAAGTCAGCACCAGAGGGCAATCAAGAAGAACCTCAGAGAACAAAATCTCTGGAAGCCCTTCCTCTCACTCAGCAACCAAACACCACTTCAGTGCCAATATCGAATGGCAATAATATCAAAACCAAAGAAACTCCTGAGAAGAGACTTGAAAAGAAGCAATCATTTGGAGGGTTCCTAAAACAATTGGTATGTTAAAAGAAGCTCAGATCAAAGACGTTTCTGAAATCTTTCCAACTTGAGCATTTAGAAACCAAATTAAATATAAATTTCTATCATTTGATATTTTTTATGGCATTTGAGGGTTTTGTTAAACCATAATGACAGGTTTGCTCCCTATCCTTTGCAGCTTTATCCTTCCGATCTTGCAACTTTTGCCTTTGTATAGTTTATCCAGCTGAAGGAATTGTAGGGCCTGCAAATTTTCACGAGAATTGTAACCTCCTGCATGAAGGAATAAATAGAAGTAAAAACTCATGAGTATATAATTGGTAAATTCAACTAGCAATTACTAGTAAAGACTCAGACTTACAAAAAACACCATTTATTTGCTGCTGTGATTGGAAAAAGAGGCATGTTTTCTCTTTGACTCATGCTTTTAGTTACTTTTCTTATGCTGGTCTTAGTTCCTCCACTGTAGGTACTTGTCTGTAGACTGGGAAATTAGGAACATAGGAGTAGGCCATTAAGCCCCTCGAGCCTGTTCCACCCGCCATTCAATGAGATCATGGCTGATCTGCGAACTAACTCCATATAGCCGCCCCTGGCCCATATCCTTCAATACTTTTGGTTAACAAAAATCTATCAATCTCCAATTTAAAACCAACAATTGATCTAGCATCAATTGCTGTTTGCGGAAGAGAGTTCCAAACTTCTACCACCCTTTGTGTGTACACGACATGTTTCCAACCCTGTGCCATTTCCACTGCAAGTCAGCACAGAGGAGTGCTATGGATTAACTCACTCTTCAGTTTTCTTTTTAAATATATCTGTCAACCCCCCCTCCCCCACCCAGACACCCCCCCATAAACCCACCCCCAGACCCCCCAACACCCATGCTTTCTAGATAGTTCCGGCTGCAACTAGGAACTTAACATGTGCAAAGTTGCGTTGGAGATTAAATGGAATGTATACATTGACTCTACTGCCGTGTCGTGTGACTATCAGTGAACTGTCACACTAGTGTGACCACCAGGGATACACTGACTGTCTTTCAGAGCAGACCACTTCATCTAAGTGGTTTACATTATTTGATTAATAACCAGATTATAACTGAGTTTATAGCTGCTGCCAAACGTGTCACTGTTGTGCATTGTATCTATATATAGCCAATAGTGAATAGGTGCGTAATTCACAGATCACTAGTTAGATAGAAATAATACTGTAGAATTATTATCTTTTATCATAGTGCCACAATACTCAGCATTTAGATAAATCTACCTCAACACGGACGCTGATTAACCCTCGGCTTGGATCAGTGAGCACAGCTGCTCGTGCGTTTAGATTTTCCTTCTGCTTTATGTAGTAATCCCCAGTGGCTATGCATCTAAAGTCTGGAAAAATACACCGGCTATAACAGAAGGTGGGGGCTTAATGAGAGGAGAACTGAAATATCATCTCGTGAAGGAGAGGATCTTCTTCAGGGATTACATTTAGGATCAGCCTTCACTGTCAAGAAGGAGGTTCTTATGAGTGGTTTACATTATTTGATTAATAATCAGAAAAACTGAAGTTAATGGGCAGTTTTATCTTATAAAACAGAGTTTATGGTTAAGACTTACTTGTTTTGAAAGTACATTTTTAATTTTAAAAAGTAGATATGTAAGTGCAATAAGAATACGTACTTGCAACTAACATCACTTGTTTACTCTTCATGCAAGTTAACTGTAATTATGATGCTTAAAATAAAGCAGTAATATAACCTTGAAAGACATCATAGTCACTTTTCATTACCCACCCTGAGGTACTCATTTGCAAAATCTGGTAATGAGAACATCAAGGGAAGTAATGATCATGATGTCTGAACAGAATTATTGGATCTTATCACTATTATTATCATCAATCCACATAGTCTTGTTCTGGTTTCTTTGTTACATATTTTTAGTGTTCTGTTATGAAGTTTCTTTTTGTACTTCACCAGCACTATTTTGAAGGTTTAATTCCCAGACTTGTTAATCTCAGCAGGGGTAGCACTAGGAGTGTTACAATTGGTCTCAGTACCCTGGGTTAGGGAGGGGAATATCAGACAGGATTTTTGTTGCTGATTGCTATTTCACAGCCACCTGCTTAAGAGCCCATGTGCAGATGTCAGGATGGCAGGACTGTAATGACCTTCACAGTTGAATGGTCTGCTATGACTCATTGTAATGGCTCACATTAAAAATAATGTCCACTTGTGTGACATAAAACGGTCATTGTTAATTTGGCAGACATCTAAAAATATTCATCATAAATTTTCTCCTGGAACAATATTGTTTTTCTTTGAAAAGAACTAACTGTTCTACATTTTTCCACAGTCCACTAACCTTGGTTGAATGCTGTGGGTAGTTTCTTTTTAATCTGTGGTTTTATTCAATCAAATATATCACTGTTATTGCTACAACAGAGAGAGGAAAATAAATTCAAAGGAAGTCTGTGCTGAGTTAGCTGATCTTAAATAGGGCAGTGGTAGAGACGCTACAATTGATTACAACATTCTTGGGTTAGGGCAGGAATAAACAACCAAGGTCCCCATCTGCAATTGCTAAACAGAGCCCAGTATTGGAAGCGTGCATGTGTGAATGGTGTGGGAGGACAGGATTAACCTCAGCTGTGATGTACTCCACAGTTAAACAGCCAACCAGCCTATACAGTCAAAGCGTACACATGAATAATGCTCACCTGGTCAATGTAATGGACAGTGACCTATATTTTCGGAACTGTACCCCAGTAAAGGAGCCTTCTTTCAGTAAGGAGGCGAGAAAATTAAAAGAAAGGAAATGTAAAATACAGAGTCCTTGACATACCAAGCTCACCAATGTAAAATCATAAATAACAACAGAAACGCTAGAAAAACTCAGCAGGCCAGGCAGCATCGGTGGAGAAACAAATGGCCCAGAAATTTGGGTCAGGGGCTGCACTTACCTTGCGCACCGGCTGTTGAGCTGTGGGCCCCCATGGAATTCCGATCCGGGGCCTGGTCCAGCAGCCGGCGCGCAGTGCTTGCGTATCCCAGGGGCGCAGTTAGTTCGATGCGTCCCCTGGGATCACGTGGGCCATGGGGAGCCAATCGGAGCAGGGAATGCTCCATTCATAAGTTTGACAGGAAGAGCTGTCAAAACTTAGAAATGCTACGGGCCCCAAAACATCACTAAATCTTCAAATAAATTTTTTTTTAAATCACATTTTTAAAAGAAACTATAAATTACATGAAATAACTATTTTAAACAATAATTTAAATTTTTGAAAAAAATAATTTTATTTTCTAACAGGCCTAAAAATAAACTTGCTTTAAAGTATTTAAAAATAATAAACCTGTGGAAAAAATGTTTTAATTTTAATTAATTCACCACTTACCTTGTAAAAAGCAGGCCTTACGACTGCTTTTTAAATGTGTAACATCTGCAGACTTACCCTCCCGGGAAAACCTTCAAAAAAAACGTAAGTTTGATGCGCACGCACAACCTCTACTGTGCACGCGTTCGACCTCTTAACCCCTGCTTTCAGGGGAACGGAAGTGCCGGTTTCCCGCGCATGCGCAGTGCATGCAGGAAACCGGCACTACCATTGGGCTTACGGGTGAGTACCCCGTGCGTACTCACCCGTGGAGACCCGAATTTCTGGGCCAATGTTTCAGGTCGATGACCTTTCGTCAGAACTGGAAAAAAGCAGGAAATGGAAAGCAAGTTTGGGGGCTGGGAAAAGGGGGAGGGGATGAAAGAACAAAAGGGAAGGTCAGTGATAGGCTAGAAAGCAGGAGAGATTAAGAGACATTGAGAGACATTAAGAGATATTCAAGGCAAGGGGAGGTGGTAACGGGACAGGTTAAGGAACAAAGGATGGCTCTAGATGAGGTGTGAATTGCGCTGGCAGAATGAAGGACAGCTGAAGGGAGGGGGAAAAAAAGGGGGACCCAAACAAAATCATAAGTAGATTGGAGAAACTGCTGCTGTAATTGTCTCCATCTTTCTCCTTCTGCTTTACAGGGAGGAAAAAAGACAGCAGATGCTGCCGTGCAAACAGATCCCGTTGTTATCGCTCCTGCAGGGAAGGCAAAGTGATACCAGTCCATTCCCCCTCTCATTCTAGGAAGCTGGCAACATACTTTACTACTTGGTGAAATCACATACTGTAGACAGCTCTGACTGTCTCTCTTGCATCTGTCAGCACTCAGGCCATGCCCAAGAATATAATTCTGATCATATTTCCAGTTAGTTGATTAGAGTACTTTCAGCAAATTTCAGAACTCTTTAAAGCTACATGTGATAGATTTAGGCTACATATCATTTTCTATGTATTAGATAAGTATTATTAGAAATGCATACATTCACTAAACATATTAGTAATTTCTTTTTAATTGTTTCTGTAATAACATCAGATGTTTAATACAGGATAGCACGCTGTCTCCAGTGTGTTTCAAGGCACTTAAGCTTCAAGGGGTTGAAATATCATCACAAATCAGAAGAATTAAGCTAAAGTAATACATCACATCACTGTTAACCTCAATGTTATTACCTTGGAACACACTCTGAAGTGTTTTGTTCTTTATAATGCAGTGAGATTTAAGGGGTTCTTACAGATTTTACATATTGTGTCAGCAGTGACCTAACGGTGGATGATAGAAAGATGTTGGGGCATATTATAATGTGTATATATTATATGGTAATGAATGCATTAGTCTGTATTAGTAATAAATAGCAGGTTTTGTGATTAGATTTAGGATTACATAGAGTCTAAACATTGTTATATTAAACCAAGTTAGAAATTTAATTGGAGTGGCTATCTTAAAAAAGACTTCATCATTACACCAGAATGACCCATGCAGAAGTAACATATTTTATGCTACATCTGTACACCAGGGGGCATCAAAACCTTAATTTAAGGGAAGGAAGAGACAGCTTTGGATTAGTTTTTCATACTTTTGTTTTTAATGCATTGTATTAACTTTTCAAATGATCTGATGAAACTGTTGAGTGTCAGCATAATTGATAGAATCTCTTAATTTGTTTCTAATATTTTAAGTTTCAAAAGTTGAAATCCTGCATGAATATTTTGCTAATATTTCAGTGCTCTGTACGTTTTGGAATTTAATTTATAATTTGATCAATTATGTTAGCTGATAGATTACAGTGAAAAACTTAGGATAATTGCAGTCTATTTAATTTAGTTTATATGCCTTAATTTCCTATATCCTATAATTATTCCATTATTATCCATAATTAATAAAACAATTTTTAAGTTAGATTCTGGCTACATGAGTTCTACAAAGCTGATGAAAATTAAAACTTCACCAAAAAATAACCTTTATTTCACCATAAAATAATTATGCTATAAAGCTTTCATCATGTGTTAATTATGCTATTAAAACACACAGAGAGTTCTCTGAATTGATGCCAACTCGTTCTGAACAGTTTCTCCTTTGGGCATTGCCTTTCAGGCTATGTGTGCATTCCTTCTGATTCATCTGTATACAGTTCATTACTATTTAGCGCAATTAAAATTATTTTCATTGTACAAACCCCTATTTGTGTTCCTGTATTTTAATAAAGCAAGCTTTTATCTGATTTATATTCCACCTTTGGCAGTTCTGTTTGACATCTGTAGAGTGATACCCTGCTTCATTCAGTTCTCTGTTGAGATCAAGCAGTTCTTGATTTATAGCCTCAGACATTTTGTGAAATACCTCCCCATTCCAAGCACAATGTTACTAACTGTACAGTAATTTAATATATATGTTGTATATTTAAGATTATGTTATTAATCCCTTTTACCCTCTTTTCCTGAAAGAACTGACTCTTGCTGGTGTATCATTCCACAGGAATCAACACTCCTCCAGTACGTTATCCACATTGCTATTCTTCATTTAAGAGCTTATACAGTGAGTGTTGGCAACCTATTTAAATATGGGATTCACAGCTAAGCACAAGCCTGTGCTCACTGATGCGCCTCAATAACTTCAAGGCTCAAAGTTAACTGGATAAAACAAGGCTTTTATTAGCAAAGAAAGATGCCTGTGTCTTCACCTAGCATTCTGCTGTTCTGCTGCAAGACAAGCCTGGGCTTGTCTTAAGTAGGGCCAGGTATGGGCGGAGCCGACACACCCAATGGGGAGAAAGGGGGCGGTGCACTATATACAATACAAGGTAAAAACACAGGAGCAGGCAATACAAACACAGGAGCAGGCAATACAATATATGTAGTTAAATACAGAGTCTGATGAATGACATATATTTCATCACATTCACCCCTTCTACAGATTTAGTCTGTCCGGGGGTGTGATAGTCCTCTGTGACCGACGTAACGGTTGCGGTGCCGCGGGTGCCGGCTGGGTGTCCCAGGTGACCTCCTGGGTCTCTGCCGGGGGCGCCACCGGGGTTGTTGAAGGAGTAGGTGGTGGGGGTACCGTTGGCTGGTGTTCTTCCGGGGGTGATGAAAGAATAGTGGGTGGAGTGGGTGGGTAATAGTTGTTGTGGTCGTTGTTGCTGTTGTTGTTGTAGTCGTTGTCGTTGTTGCTGTTGTTACCGGCTGGGGCGAGGTCTTTTATGGACACAGTGTCCTCCCGTCCGTCGGCGTGCCGGACATACGCATATTGTGGGTTGGCGTGGAGCAGGTGCACTGGCTCCACGAGAGGGTCCGTCTTGTGGCCCCTCACATGCTTCCGCAAAAGTACCGGACCTGGGGTGGAGAGCCATGACGGTATGGATACGCCTGAGGTGGATTTCCAGGGAAACACAAACATTAGCTCATGAGGCGTGGTATTAGTGGCGGTACACAATAGTGACCGTATTGAGTGGAGCACATCTGGGAGGACTTCCTGCCAACGGGAGATAGGGAGGCCCTTGGTCCTTAGAGTTAGGGTGACTGCCCTCCATACTGTCCCGTTCTCTCGCTCCACCTGACCATTACCCCGGGGGTTGTAGCTGGTGGTACGGCTCGTGGCAATCCCCTTGGACAGCATGTACTGGCGTAGCTCTTCACTCATGAAGGACGCCCCCCTATCCGTGTGGATATAGCTTGGCATACCGAACAGGCTGTTGAGGCATTTAATGACCGTGGCGCTGGTCATGTCTGGGCAGGGGAAGGCGAATGGGAAACGGGAGTATTCGTCCACAATTTTCAGGAAGTAAACATTGCGGTCGACGGACGGGAGGGGGCCCTTGAAATCTAAGCTAAGCCGCTCAAAGGGCCGTGTAGCTTTGATTAGGTGGGCTCTATCAGGGCGGTAGAACCGAGGCTTGCACTCAGCGCAAGTGCGGCAGTTCCTGGTCAGAGACCAAACTTCCTCAATCGAGTAGGGTAAGTTGCGGGACTTTATGAAGTGGAACAGCCGTGTGACCCCTGGGTGGCAGAGGTCGTTGTGGAGGGTCACATTGTCCGCATGCCCGATACGAGACTCCCAAAACAAGCGCTCTATTCGGAGCTCCGGCACGGCAAGAGAGCCCCAGGTGGGCAGAGGAAATGCTTCAAGGACACCCTCAAAGCCTCCTTGAAAAAGTGTAACATCCCCACCGACACCTGGGAATCCCTGGCCCAAGACCGCACAAAGTGGAGGAGAAGCATCCAGGAAGGCGCCGAACACCTCGAGTCTCTTCGCCGGGAGCAAGCGGAAGCCAAGCGCAAGGAGCGCACGTCAACCCAAGCACCCCACCCACCCGTCCGTTCAACCACCATCTGCCCCACCTGTGACAGAGACTGTCGGTCCTGCATTGGACTCATCAGTCACCTGAGAACTCATATTTAATGTGGAAGCAAGTCATCCTCGGTTCCGAGGGACTGCCTAAAAGATCCAATATAGTTGTTCCTTTTAAAGTACCACAATGTCCATGCAGCCGAAAATTGATGTATATGCTTGCATCTCAACTGGTGAGTATACAATAAGAAAGTATTAACATACATTTATCATGATGGTATATGGTTTAATTGGCAGTCACCTCTGACATAAGGATGGGTTATATGACCAACAGCTACTTAAGCAATAAACAGTAATGATTCCTAATGCATGAGCCACCAAACCACTCCCACATGTTGGATAATTCTTTTTATAATTATGCTCTGCCCTTTAGATGTTTATAGGTATTATGTTACAATTTTAAACTGTTTCTCTAGCAACTTTAAGCAGTTTTGATTTACAGAACAATTTGGATTTCTTTTGTGAAAAATGTCTTTACCTATCTGATTTTCTCATCTTCTTCATCCTCTCCTGAAGGAAGTGACTTGTGTTGAGGTATAATTCTGTGGTAGCCATCGGATGGCTAGTCATGGGGAAGTCTATAATCATATTTAAACCTCTCTTTTGACAATCATTTTTCCAAATCCCCAAATCGCATATACTCTCCACCCTGCCAAAAATAATTAATTTAGGCCTAAAATACAACTTATTTGTTAAATTCACATAAAACTAATTTAATAAAGCTCTAGAGGCAGAAATAACATTAGTTGTAAACAGAGTAACACCTTTGATAACCATTTTCAGCTCCTCCTTACCATTCTCTATATATATATTATTATGGCGCAAGTCCCCATTCTTCATGCCTGATTCTTGACGATGTATGTTGGTATAATCAACCATAGGCTTTAAAGAGACACCCAAGACATCAGTTGTATATTTAGAAAGGATGCATTATATGTTTTATTGGTGCATTAATTATCTATGTCCCTGGGTTTTCCCCTCCCCCTCATGGTGTTAACTCCTTTGCCAGACTACAGTTACACAGGTGCCTTGTCCAAGCAGCCGTTGTTTATGTGTGAAACTGGATCGTGATTGTTGGCAGGCTATTTGACTGCTGGGCACTCTAATCTATCTTCACTCTATCTCCATAAATGTACACTTACAGCAGGGTTCTCTGAATAGCGATCAAGAGTGGGAATCCTAGCCAGAGGCACTTTGGCCAATTGCATTGCCTCTAATGCCACTCCAGCTCATATCAGCCAACTCAGCACATACTGGGGATCAAATCGGAGACATCCTAGTCTTTATGGCTCAGCTGCTCACTGGATAAACTCACTGAGCCATCAAGGGAGCGATCTGCATCCTTTCTAAATACTGTGAGATGCAGTAGTTAATTAAATCTTTTATTAACATTGAATGGCAGAATATCAATATTGTAGCAACCTTTAATATTATTTATATTGACAGGAGAGCCAATGTGGGCAAATTGGGTCATTTCAATAAGCCTAATTAGAATCCAAGTCATCCCTTAGACAGTTTTACAGATGACTAGGCTGAGCTCCATTATACTGTACATAGATAATTTTATGTATTTTAATGCTTTCAGAAAGACATCCAGGACCTTGCTGGTTTAAAATAAGCAATTCAAATTGGTTTAAGAACTATAACTCAGAATGTTACAGCAACTTCCTGGTAGCACAATAGGTACATGAACTACCTGCTATAGCACTGGGTGGCGCTGGTTCCAGTTTCAAACCTGGGCCTCTGTTAAGTTAACTGGTCTCAGCCTGAGCACTGATGAGCTGAGATCCAATCAGCCTCAGTGTCCTAGTTAGAAAAAACAATCTGCCAGTGTTCCCAGTGCCTGACTATGACCAACAAATCACTACATGGTCAAATAGCCTGCAACAGTCACTGTCAGTTCACACGTGTAGGTGTGTACTTTAGCAAGAACCAGCACTTCCCAAAGAGAAAAGGAGAAAATTCTAGGAGCGCTCTTATAGGGTAAATAATTAGGCAATAATGAATGAGAAAGACCTGGGCTGCCTTCTTATTCAGTGCCTTTTGGGCTGGATTTTCATTGAGGAGTCGGGTAGGAGGTGAGACTACAACTTTCGGGGTTGTAGTCCTGCCTCCATCGAGTTCTAGCCAACCCACGCGATTTTGACTTGATTGACCTTGTTGAGCCCGCCCAGTGGGCTCAGCAGGCCAATTAAGGGCCACCCGGCAACAGGTGACGTACAGATTGATATTTCATCTGTCAAGACCTTTTGACAGATCCAAGTTAATTCCTTCCTGTCAAGATGATTTAGAGATCTCCCCGGAACAGAAAGCTGAATGCTGGAACTTTTGACAGATCGCAGCCATTCTGCTTTCTGTGCCAGTGAGATGAGGGACTCTCAAGACCTGAGGGAAGGAAGGCTGTAAAGGTATGTAAATGTAAGTAAAACTTCTTTAAACACTTTAAACACACCAAACACACTTATCTCTGCACTCATGCACCCATCACTCACCTGAACACCGGACATCTTGACCCCTCCAAGCCCTTCATCCCGATGGCCCACCTCGCTAACTTGGTGTGGTTTGGAGCCGTCGGGAAACCCACATTTCAACAATGAAAATAGGGATTAGGCTAAAAACTGCCTGTTAACTACCTGTTGTGGGGCGGGATGGGTTAGTGCCCCCCAATTTTGGGATTTTAACCCCCCACACGCCTCCAATCCCACCTCCACGGCCCAATGAAAATCCTGCCCATAGTGTAATTATTAAATAATAACAAACCGATTTTAAATCATATGAAGTTGATTTAGAAATGGACTTAAACCTGTAATGACCATTAGTTGCAGCAGCTCAGAGCAGAATATTTATGTGGAGACACGTGCAGTTAAATAATCTAAATATAATGTTCTAAGTGACTATGCCAGGTGCTTTGTCATACTATGACAGCATTGAGTCTAATCCAGACTGAATGATTCTCATTATTAAACACCACAGCTAGAATAATATGAAGTACAATGAGAGAGCCATCCCTGCTTAGTTCACTGATAGCAGTGTGGCGCCGGACTGCAATTGGCTTCAGCACCTCAGATCTTGGGGCACTAAACTCAGCCTGGGTTGCTGCTCCTGATCACTATCCAGGAACTCTGCTAGATAGTGCACGTATGTGGACACCAGGTAAAAACAGGATTGGGCTGGGTTATGTCAGGTGAATAGCCTGCTGAAACTCACTCTTCAGACACTCACGTGAAGAGTTTTCATGAGGGAGAGGTAGCAGAGGGTTGCCAGTGGCCCATGGAGGCATATTGGAGCAAGGACTCGAACCAGGAGGTCACTGTAGAAAATTGGGCAGAGGATTTGTAAAAAAAAAGAAAATAGAATTAGAGCAATGTCTACAACTTTATAGCATTCTGCGATTTGTTGGAATAAACTTGTTAATTATTTTTTATTTTCATGGAGAGATAATATTGCATTCTTTAAAGGGTCTATTTCCTTTTGTGTGTTAAGTTTGACAAAAAAGAGTCCACATGAGTAAACAGGTGAACAAAGCTGAAAGAAAGTGGTAATGAACTTTAGTACCATTGGTACCACTCCTCTGAATCTAGCTCCTATCCCAAAATGTGCAAAAGGAAATTAGCAACAAAAAAACTTCTTAAAAATCAATTGAACTCTTGTTAAAAGAAAATTGTACAGCGGGACGAAGGAATATAAACCAAAAGGGAGTTAACTTAAATTCAGATTAGGAATTACTCAGTTGAACTTGGAATGGAAAGAATTCTAAGTGTCACCACTGCAACCCTGGGGCATTTTGATGCCGGTACTGCAGATATTATAAGGTTATTGTATTCCTGCACTTTCATTCAGAAGAAACAAAAGCTGTTGACGTGTGACTGCTTCCTCGTCAATTGAAGACTATTACAAGATGATATATTCAAATTAAACTGCAGCTAGATATGTGATTTATAAAATCTACACAATTAAATGAAATAATGTCAGTGCTATACTAAAGGAAGAGTATAAAAAATATTGGGATGATACAGTATGGACATCATATAGGAGGAGAGGCAGTTAGATTAGCTTAGGGTGGAGAAATGTGCTTTTAACCAAACTTTGCACAGTATTTAATTATATGGTATGTAACTATACTCCATATACTGCTGTACATAATAAATCAAGAACAAAGTTGTTTATTCAGCCGACTGCACTTAAACATCTGGCCATTATGTACTTTTTAAAGCCAGCTTTACCTTATTCATTTTTTATCAATATCTGTTCTATTAATTATGCAATAATAAGGTACTTTGCTACTAAATATATATGGCGGTGATGGTGGGTACAACATGGTTTATACGGTCGGGGGTGTTCATGGGGGGCGGGGGGGAGCGGAGACAGATCAGGGCAGAGATGGGGGTCAGGGAGGTCGGTGATCGCGGGGGGGGGGTCCAATTGTGTGGGGAGGTCAGCGATCGGGGGGGGGGATCGGTGATCACGGGGGGTTATCATGGGGGTGGTCTGATCGTGGGAGGAGGGGTCCGATCACGGGGAGGGAAACAGGTTAGGTTGGGTGGCTGGGAGGAAGCACTCCTGCTCCTCCTGGCCCACAAGCAGTGCTGGAAAGGCACTTACCTTTTCCATGCAGCAGTCCTCACCTCCCTTTAGCTGCCGGGTTTCTACAACCCCTAGAAACCCGGGTTAAACCAGGAAGAGAGATAAAAGCTGAGGCACGCAGCCTCATTAAAATATTTAAATGAGCAACCTGCCCCCAACCCGCCTCCATTAAAACCGGAAGTGGGCGGGTTCGAGGCAGGTTGGGTTCGAGTTTGAGATTTTTACACCCCACCTGGCCCATACCCACCCACTTTTGGGGGTTAAAATTCCCCTCATTGTGTTAGAAAAAAAGAATGAACTTGCATTTATATGTCTCCTTTTATATCCTCGGGATGTGCCAAAGGACTTCACAGTCAGGGGATTACAGTCAGTATTCACTGTAACCTAGGCAAATGCAGCAGGCAATTTGTGCACAGCATAGAGTGGGGAAGATGCACGTGAGCCAATGTCAGAGGAACAGAAAGTTGGGAGGATGTTGTAAAATTGAAGGATGTTACAGAGATAGGGAGGGGTGAGACAATGAAGGGACTTATAAAAATGGATGAGTATTTTAAATTTCAGGCATTGGGGTCTGGGAGCCAGTGTCGATCAGGACGGGGATGATACGCGAGTACAATTTAGTGCAGGGTAGAATACTGACAGCAGGGTTTTGGATGAGCCAAAGTTTATGGAGGGTGGAGAACAGGAAACTGGTCAGGAGGACATTGGAGTAATCAAGTCCAGAAGTGGCAAAAGCATGGTTGAAGGAGCAGATGGCTGAGGTAGGGGCAGAGATGAGTGTTGTGGAAATGAAGGAAAGCTGTCTTTGTGATGGAGAGGATATTGAGTCAGAAGCTCAACTCAGGGGTGAATCAGATGCTGAGATTGCCAACAGTCTGGTTCAGCCTGAGACAGTGGCCACGGAGGGCGATGTGAAGGTTGTAAAGTCTATGGGTTGTTTAGTTAATTAATACACAGACTACCAGAGTAACTTAAAACAGGACTTTACTATTCGAAGGTCAGGGCGAATCTGCCCAATAAATCCTGACACAGCACTTATATACCGGTGTGGTCACCGTCGGTATTACAGTATACAGAAGCCAACAAAGTAGTGCAACACCTAAAGTAGTTCTCTTAAAGGTGGACGGTTACATACAATAGTTCTCTTAAAGGTAGACGGGTACATACACTACAATCCTCCCTTTTTAGCTTACAACATACTGATTCCCCATTAAACATACATTATAACATATATACAACTTTATGCAAGACAGTTCACAGATTCAGTCTCTCTGGAGGTTTCCGGACTCTGTCCGGATAACGCCTCGGTGGTGTCGTAACTCCCGGCGGGGTAGTAGGTGCTTCTGGCAAGGTCGATTCGGCTTGAAGGACAGTGTCAGGTTCATCTGATTCCAGTATTACCAGATCGGAGGTAGGTGTTCTGGGTATCTCTGTCTCAACATTAACCGTGTAAGGTGGTGGAGTAGGTTGGCCATTTGTGGCTGACCCTATGATCTGGTCAACATGGCGCCTTATTATACTGTCCCCAATGTCCACCGTATACATCAACGGCCCTAGCCTTTTTCCAATAGTTCCAGGCTGCCATTTCTCGGTACGGTAGTCCCGGGCCAAAACTTGTTGACCTATCTGAAAAGATCTAGTTGGCCTTTCATTCATGCCCTGGAATTGCCGGTTCTCTACGTCCCTTCTGACGTTTGGCTTAAGCAAATCCAGCCGGCATCTTAGTCGTCTATTAAAAAACATCATGGCGGGAGTTTGATTTGTGACCGCATGTGTTGCATTCCTGTACGCCAACAAGAAGCTATCCACCTTATGTTGTAAGGTAATGGCTTCATTAACCATGGCCTTTATGGCCTTCTTGAAGGTCTGGACAAACCTTTCAGCCAATCCATTGGAGGCGGGATGGTATGGGGCTGACGTGTAGTGCTTAACCCCATTGCTCTTTAAGAATTTCTTGAATTCTTCGGACACAAATTGCGGTCCATTATCAGAACAGATCTGTTCCGGCAGCCCATTCCTAGCAAACATGGTCCTTAACACTGTGATGGTTTTTTCCGTGGTGGTGGTGGACATCTTTATTACCTCCGACCACTTGGAGTGTGCATCCACCGCTATTAGAAACATTGAGTCCATAAATGGACCAGCAAAGTCGATGTGTACCCTTTGCCAAGGAGATGAGGGCCACTCCCATGGATGCAGAGGAGCCTGTGGTGGCGTGTTTTGGACCTTCTGGCATCCTAGACAGCTCTTAGTGATTTCTTCGATGTCCCCATCAATGCCTGGCCACCACACAAACGCTCTTGCTAGGTTCTTCATTTTCACTCCACCCAGATGTCCCTCGTGCAGCTCCTTTAACACCTGTTGAAGTTTGGGTGGAATCACCACTCTAGATCCACACATCAGGGTTCCTCGACACACTGACAGCTGTTCTTTTCTCTGCGAAAATGCTGGCAGCGTTGGTTCGCCCTGTGCTGGCCATCCCTCCACCGTTAAATCATAGACTCGTGAGAGAGTCGGGTCATTTCTTGTTTCGTTTTCGATCATCGAATTTGTTACTGGTAGACATTCCACTATGGATGAGTGGAACATCTCTACCGGGTCCACTGTAGTCGCTTCTTCTACTATCGGCAATGGCAAGCGCGATAACCCATCAGCATTTCCATGCTGTTTGGACCTTTTGTATTCGATGTCATATTGGTGTGCCCCAAGTAACACGGACCACCTCCCTATCTATTTGAGCATAATTTCGCTCCGCGGAGGTCAATGATCGGGACGCGAATGCCACTGGCCTTTCCGAGCCATTTGGTAACTTGTGTGAAAGTACTGCTCCAATTCCATAGGGGGAAGCATCACAAGCTAGACGAAGAGGTAACGTTGGGTTGAAATGAGCCAACACTTCTTCAGAGGTAATCAACGCCTTGCTTCTGCGAAAGGCCTTTTTACATTCCTCACTCCACTTCCATGGTACTTCTTTCCGCAACAGAGCATTCAGCGGATGCAGCACCGTGGATAGATTCGGCAGAAACTTGTGATAATAATTAATCAACTCCAAGAATGATCTTAACTGTGATACGTTTTCCGGAGCGGGGGCCTTCATGACAGCTTCTATCTTGTCAGGTGACTTGTGCAGCCCCTCTCGGTCAATGACATGACCGCAGTACGAGATCCGTTTTTGGAAGAACTCACATTTCTTGCGATTAACTCGAAGGCCATATTCCTTCAACCTAGTGAGCACCAGTTTCAAATTTGTGAGGTGTTCTTCCTCGTCTTCTCCCATAATCAGGATATCGTCTAAGTAACACTGCGTGCTTGGAATTCCTTGTAATACCTGCTCCATGGCCCTCTGCCAAATTGCTGGAGCCGAAGCTACCCCAAAAACCAGTCTATTGTAACGATACAAGCCTCTGTGTGTGTTGATGGTGAGGTACTGACGTGACTCTTCCTCGACTTCCACTTGTAAGTATGCCTGTGCCAGGTCTATCTTGGTGAAGTGTTTCCCTCCAGCCAACGAAGCAAAGATATCTTCAATCCGCGGAAGCGGGTATTGTACCGTGTGAAGCACCGGATTCACTGTGATCTTGAAGTCTCCGCAGATGCGGACCTTCCCCGGTCCCCCTGGCTTGTTACTTGGTGAAGACTTCATGACGGGAACAATGGGCGTGGCCCACTCACTCCAGTCCACTTTTGACAGTACCCCTGATCGTTCAAGTTCTTCCAGTTCTGCCTCCACAGCAGGTCGTATCGCGTAAGGTACCGATCTGGCTTTGAAAAATTTTGGGCTTGCATGTTCTGCAACCTTAACCTTTGCTTTAATTCCTCGCAGTGTTCCCAGTCCTTGCTGCAATACCTCTTTAGCTTCGTCCAATATTCTGGACAACCGTTCAGGTTTGACATCATCCTTTCCGGAATCTACCGTCATGGTGTTTAGTGAATGCCAGTCTATCTTTATTTTCCTGATCCACTCCCGTCCCAGAAGTGGTGGACCTCCCTCAGGCAACACATACAGGTCCATCCTTTGGTGAGCTTTGTCCTTGTATCTCACCTTGACTTCTATCTTTCCGATGGGGTATACTTTGTGCCCCGTGTATGTCTGCAATACTAGTTCCGTATCCCGTAGGGGAATATGCTTGAATAACTTTTTATAATCATGCTTATTCATGACCATCAACGCCGATCCGGTGTCCACTTCCATTTTCACTTGGACTTTTGCAATCTGTAGTGTGATCCAGATAGCTTGTCGGTCAGCTTCATTACTCACATTGTGAATTCTCAGACTATCCAGTTCCTTGCAGTTGGAGTGTGAGTCCGAATTCTGTTCTTCTGGACTCTTCCTAGTCACCTCATGTACCTTTCTGTACCTCTTTTGTGGTGACTCATCATTGTTGGTCTTCTTTCCTGACCGGCATACCTTAGCTATGTGACCGAGCTTGCCACATTTCCTACATTCCTGGCTTTTAAACCAGCATTGGTTCTGGTCGTGTGTTGTCTTCCCACGATAGCATTTTGTTGTACTCGAGGTAATTTGATCCACACTGAGTGCCGCTGCCTTTAGCTGCATTTCCGCAGTTCCCTTCGCTGCGGCTTCGTGCGATGCTGCAATAAGGACAGCCCTGTCAAGTGTAAGGTCATTCTCTTCGAGTAGTCGCTTTTGCGTTCCTTCCTTTGACAACCCGCACACGAACTTGTCTCGCAATGCCTCTGTCAGATTCCCTCCAAACTGGCAGTGTTTCGCTAGTCTACGCAGTTCGACCAAGTATTCTGCATTGCTTTCGTCTTTCCTTTGCGTACTCGCATAGAATTTGAATCGTTCCGCCAACATCAACGGTGTGGGGTTCAAGTGATCCTTCAGAACAGTCACAATATCATCGAAAGTCTGATCCGCCGGTTTAGCTGGTGCTAGTAGATGCTTCAAGAGCCCGTATGTCTTCGCGCCCATCGAGTTTAGCAAGGTTATAGCTTTGTCATCTTCTATTTTATTGGCCTCACAATAGATCTCAATGCGTTCCACATACGTGGCCCAGTCTTCTACCTCGGAATTAAAATCGTTGATGTTACCACGCTTAGGCATCTTCCTCTCTTCCTGATAACACCACGAATTATTTCTTTAAATTTTCTTTTATTTTTTTTTCCAAGATGGCGGTTCCCGCGAAAATGGCGGTTTCCCGCGCTTATCTTCTCTCCCCGCCCACTTCAATGGCGGTTTCCCGCTTCTGTCTTCTTCCCCGCCTAATGGCGGCTTCCCGCGTTTCTTCCCTAGCGGGAGGGGTACACTTTCCCCACGGGCGACGGCCGCTGGCTTTCAGGTTCACAGCCTGCGCGTCGGCTTCAGTGCTTTCCCTTTTCTCGGCAGGGCAACCGGCGTTGGGTACACCCCGTTGACGGCGAACAGTTTCAGCCGCTGGGCTGGCTCTCGCTCAGTTCCCCTTGCTCGGGCTCTGTCTCTCTCCCGCTCGGTCGGCTCTACCGGCGCTGGGTACACCCCGTTGACGGCGAACAGTTTCAGCCGCTGGACTGGCTCTCGCTCAGTCTCCCTTGGTCGGCTCTGCCTCTCCCGCTCGCTCGGCTCCCAATCGCGCCTCCCAGCCCTCTCGCAGTCCGGTGCTTCCCTCCCCGGCTGCGGCTGAGTGTTTATATCTTCCCGCGCCTACGCTCCCGGTCGCAGTGCTTCGTGGCTTCGGTCGCTGCCCGGCCTTTTTCGCCGGTCGTGGTCTAGCTGTCTCACGACGCCGTTGCGTCCCCAGCCTGTCTGTACCGCGGCTTCCTTGCTCCACGCTGCCCCAGTCTCAGCGCCTCTGGGCCCGACTTCTGTCCGGCTCCTTTCCCCCTCGACCGTGGTCGAGTGCACCGCCCTTATCCTCCGGTTATTCTTTTTACTTTCCCTTACTCACAGTCACCGTGGCCGGCTTGCTTCTCGTGCTGATCGGCTCACTCCTCACCGTGGCAGAAGGGACAGTCAGTGCCTGTTGCTGATGGAAGCCTTTGTCTCTGAATTCTTCCTCCTTTCCAGCTCTGCAGACTCGAGTTTTCTCCCGGCAGAATGACGAGGGCGGTTGCCTCTTCTCGACGCTCGTTAACTGCTTCGGAAGTATTGTTGCCGCAGGGTACGATCGGACTCGTCGCCACTGTAAAGTCTGTGGGTTGTTTAGTTAATTAATACACAGACTACCAGAGTAACTTAAAACAGGACTTTACTATTCGAAGGTCAGGGCGAATCTGCCCAATAAATCCTGACACAGCACTTATATACCGGTGTGGTCACCGTCGGTATTACAGTATACAGAAGCCAACAAAGTAGTGCAACACCTAAAGTAGTTCTCTTAAAGGTGGACGGTTACATACAATAGTTCTCTTAAAGGTAGACGGGTACATACACTACAAAGGTGATGTGGAAAGAGAAGGTAATACTAGTGAAGCTCTGGCTCAATTGAATAGTTAAGTGGGGAACCCGAGTGTACTCCCATGGAGCTGGACAATGGAAGAGAGGATGGTGCGATCAAAAGCTGTAGAGAGATCAAGAAAAGCAAGGAGGGATAAAGCACCAAATTCATGATCAGAATGTTAATCATGGTTAGTTTGTGCCATTTTGGTGCTCTGGAATGTGCAGAAGTGGATTGGAGGGACTCATACAGAGAGTTGCAAGAGGGATTGATAGGGATCTGGGAGGAAACATCACGTGAGAGGAAATAAAGGTTGGCGATAGAGTGGGAGTTAATGAGAACAGAGTTTATTGAGGAGGAGTTGATGAAAGATTTTGAAAGGGAGTGGAAGGGAGGATAGAGAACCTTTTACAATATCAGTTAACATGGGGACCTGAAAGTGAAGTTGGGTGGGCAGGAGTTTAATGAGAATGGGATGAAGGGGCAGAAGATAGGTTTCATAGATGAGATAAGCATGGAGAGCGTGGGGTAGATGGGGAGGAAACTGGAGAGAGATGAGGGTTCTAAACTAAAGTAGGAGGGCAACTGGGGGAAGTTTGACTTAGTGGGCAAGGGGAAGGGGGGTAAACTGCTGAACAGATGGTGAGGAAGAAGTTCCTGAGCTCTTTGCACTTGTTGTTAGTGGTGAGAATGGTGGGGGTAGGAGAAAGGAGTTCAGGTGGTAATTTTTAGCAGGAAATAGAAGCATTGGGTTACCTTTTCCCTCCAGGATTATCCTAGAGTAGTGGGCAGATTGACAGAGGAAAGTGAGGCCTGTACAGCTTGATGTGGCCAAGGCAGATTTGGAGGTAGATGGTTAAACCAATCCATTGTGGGGCAGGCAAGCTCTGGAATCTGTTAAATTCTGATATGTTAAATTGTCCACAATTCTGCCACCCACATCCTAAACCTTGCTCACAAAAAGTACATTGACAGTAAAACGCTTTGGGATGTCTGGTGGTTGTGAAAGGTGCTATATAAATGCAAGTCTTTTTTTTTCATCTATCCTCTATGTCCTTGCTGGCCTCTCTGTCTCCCAGTGCTCCAAGTTTAAAATCCTTGACCTTATTTACAAATCCCTCCATAGGCTCGCCTACCCTACCTCTGCATCCTCTTCCAGCCAATTATCCAACTCGTACCCTATGGTCCTCCAACACTAGATTCTTGTGCACCCCACCCACTGGCTTTTCTCACTTGGTGCCAGCACTTCCAGCTGTCTTGGAACGTCCCACCTAAACCTTTCCTCCGCACCTTCAAAAACCTCCTCAATACGATACACATTTAACTCTCCAAAACCACTCAGTTCATCTTTTTTCTTTGTGAAGTGCTTTGGAATGTTAAAGGCGCTGTGCAAATGCAATTTGTGATTAATATTTACTTACTCTTCAGCAGGCTAAATATTATCCTCAAAGATTGAGAATTCATGCCAACCGCCCCTATTGTTAAACAATGTCAATTTAATTTCCCTCAGTTATCCAGGCCCATTCAATGTTTGGACCTACACAAATAATTTATCTGCATCATTTCTTGTATAATTTCTTTGCTATTTTCTGAATGTGATGGTTTCTGTATTATCTTCAGTTTTAAAGGACACTATTGCTTCATGTTCAATGGGCTTATTTACAATTTACAGGTAAATTGAACAGCACACTGTGGGGCAGTATCTAAATTGTCATCAAATGCCTGTAAAACATGCATGCTTCAGTACAGCACTCACAAACAAGACGAGTTGAACAAGTGGAACAGGAGGACAGGCCAGTGATAATGAGGAGGAGATAACAATACTGGAAATTCCTGCTACACCCAGGGCTTTGTGGGTAAAGCAACATTTTCTCCAGTTTCATGGAGACATACTATATAAGTTATGCGCCCCCCTTCAGTTGATTGCCAAACTTTTTGTAAATTATACCAGTTAAGTGGCTACTTAACAGCTTCAGAAGTTTGAAAGGAGCATTATAACAGGTGAATCATGATCACTAATTTTCTTTCACAGTTCACGTTACATGAAATCACCCTCAGGAAAATAGCGTCCAGGTGCCATTTTAATTAAGAGTCATTAAGTTGTTCAGAAAATAAAGCTATTAAAGGTTTAGCTTACAAGATTCATTTACTTTGGAATATTTTGAGCAGTTCTTCATATCTTAAGCCCTGTAGGGGAGCTGTAGTAGTTGAATTCAGGGCAATTTTTGTCAGCCAAGGTCAATTTAATTACATTTTTTTAAGAACTCTTTGTTATCCTCCCCCAAATATATCAAAATCGTATCTATTAAATAACAGCTAATGTACTGTAGCATTCTAAAATGCACAGGATTCCAAACATGCTGTATAGTATGCAGCAATACATAGTTTGAATTTTTTTTTAAAGGTGTGATCCTTTTAAAATAGATCTATAAAAAGGATACTGCCCTTGACATAACTTAAATTATGAACTAAACCAGAAGAAATGCAAAAGAGGCCTTGTTGACAACTCAAGCCTCTGAACAAGCAGGCTTTTCTCAGGAGGAAAAGAAAATGATCAAAATATGACATAAACAGGTGTGGTGAGTATACTTATGTGTGCTGTAACCTGGAAGTACTGTTAATGAATCAGTGCCTTCAGAAGAAAAGGGAAGAACATTGAAGGGATGATTTTGTTTGGCCATTATTCATGTGTGAGCCAAGCTTTTGGTCATCTGCCCTAATTTCTCTTTATGTGGCTCAGTGTCAAATTTTGTTCTATAATACTCCTGTGAGGCGCCTTGGGACATTTTACTATGTTAAAGGCACTATATAAATACAAGTTGTTGTTGTTGGCAGTGCGTATCTGCAAGCTATTTGACCTCAGTGGGCAGCACAGGTGAATCCCATCCTGTCCTCAGCCAGCCCCCACTTCCAGCAATCAAGAGCAAGAACCCAGACTCATTTTGATAAGGTAAGATTATCTAACTCAATGCAGACTGAGGATCAAACCTGAGATCTCTACTAATACAAATGGTTCAGCTATTCACTGAATAAACCCATTCAGGCATCAGGGGAGATTTTTTTTTTTAAAAACAATGATATATTGGGTAAGGTACTAGAAGGCTCCCATCACCCGTAGAACTGCAACCAACATAAATAGTCACCTTCGGGAAGGGAAGAAACATAGAAGATAGGAGCAGGAGTAGGCCATTCGGCCCTTCGAGCCTGCTCCGCCATTCAATGAGATCATGGCTGATCATCCAAATTCAGTACCCTGTCCCTGCCTTCTCCCCATATCCCTTGATCCCTTTAGCCTCAAGAAATATATCCAACTCTTTCTTGAATATATTTAATGAACTGGCCTCCACCGCCCTCTGTGGCAGAGAATTCCACAGGTTCACCACTCTCTGGGTGAAGCAATTCCTCCTCATTTCAGTCCTAAATGGCTTACCCCTTATCCTTAGACTATGACCCCTGGTTCTGGACTCCCCGGCCATCAGAAACATCCTTTCTGCATCTAGTCTGCCCAGACCTGACAGAATTTTATAGGTTTCGATGAGATCCCCTCTCAATCTTCTAAACTCCAGTGAGTATAAGCCCAATTGACATAATCTCTCCTTGTACGCCATTCCTGCCATCCCAGGTATCAGCCTGGTGAATCTTCGCTGCACTCCCTCCATGGCAAGAACGTCCTTCCTCAGGTAAGGTGACCAAAACTGCACACAATACTCAAGGTGCGGTCTCACCAAGGCCCTGTACAACTGCAGCAAGACATCCTTGTTCTTGTACTCGAACCCTCTTGCTACGAAGGCCAACATACCATTTGCCTTCTTAACTGCCTGCTGCACCTGCATGCTTACCTTCAGCGACTGGTGCACAAGAACACCCAGGTCTCTTTGCACTTCCCCTTCTCCCAATCTATTGCCATTCAAATAATAATCTGCCTTCCTGTTTTTGCCACCAAAGTGGATAACCTCACATTTATCCACATTATAGTGCATTTGCCATGTTTCTGCCCAATCACCCAACCTGTCCAAATCGTACTGGAGATTCACGACATTCTCCTCACAGCATACCCTCCCACCCAGCTTTGTGTCGTCTGCAAATTTGGAGATATTACATCCAATTCCCTCGTCCAGATCATTAATATATATTGTGAACAGCTGGGGTCCTAGGACCGATCCTTGCGGTACCCCACTAGTCACTGCCTGCCACTCGGAAAATGACCCGTTTATTCCAAATCTTTGCTTTCTGTCCGCCAACCAGTTCTCTATCCAAGTCAATACCTTGCCCCCAATCCCATGTGCCTTAATTTTGCACGCTGTGCTGCCTCTCCCTCTAACTTAACCTCACTGTATGTATTTAACTTACTTATATATGTATAACCTACCTGTTGGGGCCGTTGCCCCTTTAACTTACCTTTTAGGGCCATTGCCCCTTTAAGACGCGCCTTAGCGTGCTGACGTCACGTCACGTACAACGTAGCGTGCTGACGTCACGGCACGTACGACGTGACGTGCGTGAGGCGGCTGCCGGCCCGACTCGGCCTTCCAGAAAGGCTGCCGGCACAGCCCGGCCTAGCGTCTTTGGCCGCATCTACCAGCCGCCGGGAGCGACGCGATCTTCCGCTCCCGCGGCAAGCATCGGCTCAGCCTGGCCTCCAGCTCCCGCTCCCGACTTCGGCCTCCACGGCCAGAAACGCGACCACGCGCATCACGTGACGCCCCAAGCGCGGACAACGCTACCGAGCGTGATGAGGTCATCACGCTCCCCACAGGACTGCTACGTAGTCCTCGTGGAGCCCTCGCTGGGACACAGACCTACACCACGGTGCTCCTACAGCAGCGCAGGCTCTGGGCAGTTGTATTGTCCCCATGCTTGAGTCTTGGAAATTGTTTGTCTGTAAGTATTTTAGAATGCTATGGATGATTAATGTGCACTGTATGTTGTAGAAAATGTTTAGTTGTAACTTTTCTCTGCCTAGCTGATTAACTAGTAGCTGTATTTTCATACACTATGTACAGGGCTAATTTAAAGAGAATGCCTCCCAGTTTACTAAATGTACTGTGTTGCTCAGGCGTACCTAAATCTGTGTATACATATCAGTTATGCGCCTGTATACTAATGTGTGCTTCCATTTCTGTGTTGTATTTCAGTTTTACAATTAGAATCGTTCAGTAAAGTGTTACAAGAAAAGTCAAGCCTTGTGATTTTATTGGAAGATATCGAGTTGTTCGCTATCTGTCTAGCTCTGCATAGAATCGCGTTGCGAGGGCAGAACAGTAAAAAGACAACAGCACAGCGGGCTCAAGCGCAGGAAGATACCACTCAGCTACCATGAGTCTACGCTCAGGAAAACAATATACCCTAGAGGACGTCGACCAGTCAAGCGAGAAGCATGAGCCTCTCCTAGCAAACGATGCCAAGTCACAGCCCTCTAAAGTATCCCCTAGGTCATCTCGGCGGTCCAGCAGACCGTCGTCATCGACAGCTTCTGCAGCCGCCAAAGCACGTGCCAAGGCAAAAGCTGCCCAGGCTCAATTGTCCTTCGCTGAAAAAGAAGCTGACCTTATGAAGCAGAGAGCCGACCTCGAAGCTAGTATGATGAAGCAGAAAGCTGACCTTATGAAGCAGAGAGCCGACCTCGACGCTAGTGTGATGAAGCAGAGAGCTGACCTCGACGCTAGTGTGATGAAGCAGACAGCACAGTCCTCTAAAGTATCCACTAGATCATCTCGGCAGTCCAGCAGACCGTCGTCATCGACAGCTTCTGCAGCCGCCAAAGCACGTGCCAAGGCAAAAGCTGCCCAGGCTCAATTGGCCCTTGCTGAAAAAGAAGCTAGGGTTATGAAGCAGAGAGCTGACCTCGCTGCCAGTCTCCACATTCTCCAAAGCCAGAGAGCTGCCGCTGCCGCTAAAGCTAAAGCCGCAGCTTATGAAGAAGGTGAGGAGAACGAAGGCGGGGAGCCCAGCCAGGAAACATATGTTCTGGGACAGCCCCTCAGTCCAGTGCAACGTACAAGTGAGTGTGTCCAACAACACTCCAAATTGTTCTCCAAGGAAACATCCAACTATCTCAACGCAGAACCAGCTACTCAACACAGTAGCAAACAGCCTGTTTTTGGAGACACTGAGCTTAAAGGAGAAGAAACAAGCAAGACTTACCTACAGAGACCTCCACAGCACTCGGCCAATCCAGCCAAGCAGTCCTCACCCGAGCCACAGGGTACACAGGACCTCGCTGGGTGCCTTATCCGCCGAGAGTTGTTGAGTTCGGGCCTTCTGGAGTTAGATGGCCGTCCTGAAAGTTGTTGGTCATGGAAAGAGCCCAACCTGAGACTACACAAGGTAGCATCGAACAGTGGACAGGTGATGGAAGCCTTCCCTGCAGAGGACCGTGCCAAGGATCTGAAGGATTTGCACCTTGGAGTGGATCCTCCCCCCCTTCAACGGAGCCTGGGGCTCTCCTGGAACCTGGAAACAGACAGCGTCACATTCCTGGTGTCCCGTGAAGAAAGGCCATTCACACGGAGAGACATCCTGTCCACAGTCAACAGTTTGTACGACCCTTTGGGGTTCGTAGCTCCCATAACAATGCAAGGAAAAGCATTTGTACGGGAACTCTCATCGGATCAGAGTGAGTGGGATGCTCCACTCCTCCCTGAAAAAGAAGCAAAATGGAACCTACAGTTGATCAGAGACAAGATTGACATCGATGTGGGCGCCGTCAAGTTCTTCACGGACAGCAAGATTGTACTTGGTTACATCCACAACTCCACAAGAAGGTTTTACGTGTATGTTTCCAACTGGGTGACTCGTATCAGACGATCCACTCACCCTGACCAGTGGTGCTATGTCCCCACGGACCTGAACCCTGCAGACCATGCTACCAGGTCTATACCAGCAGCACACCTACAGCAAAGCAGTTGGTTCTCGGGCCCCTCTTTC
The DNA here is from genome assembly GCF_052327205.1 of Somniosus microcephalus. NCBI lineage: Eukaryota > Metazoa > Chordata > Chondrichthyes > Squaliformes > Somniosidae > Somniosus > Somniosus microcephalus. The sequence continues at coordinate 138,512,337 of NC_140999.1, read as the reverse complement.
CTGTCTAATGTCAACACAGAGGAGACTCCTGAGTCCAATCCCTTCACCCTTGTGGAGCCTGAAGCTGATACCGAGATTCGGCCTGAAGTTACGACCCTGGTCACCAAAGCCTCAGAATCTCAGTTGGGCTCACAAAGCTTCGAGCGATTCTCAAGCTGGAGAACACTCTGCCGAACCACAGCCCGACTCATTCATGTAGCAGCATCCTTCAAGGGGAATTCGGACAACATAGAACGCAAAGGATGGAAATGTTCTAAAGAAGTATCCAGCACAAGTGAGCCATCACAAGCCAAAGGTGTGATCATTCGCTCTGTCCAGCATGATGTCTTCAAGGAGGAATTCAAATGTCTTGAAGAGGGACAGACATTCCCCAAGCAAAGAGGAGAGTATTTGTCCACCCTACAGAGCCGTAGGAAATGGACAGAAGACAAGCCAAACGTCAAAGTGAGAGACGTTGTCTTGCTGAAAGATAGCCAAGCACGCAGAAATGAATGGCCAGTGGGCCTGGTTGTCAAAACTCTGCCGACCAGGGACAAGAGGGTCCGCAAGGTGGAGGTGAAGATTGTCAAGGAGGGGCCTATCAAAGTGTTTCTGAGGCCAGTCTCAGAGATCCTCCTTTCTGAAGTAACCTAGAGAACGAACTCTGAGTATGTTGCAGCCAAAGGACGTTTTCTTCAGGTTTATTTTGTATCTGTAGTGGTACAATGGAATTGTACCAAGCGGGGAGTGTGCTGCCTCTCCCTCTAACTTAACCTCACTGTATGTATTTAACTTACTTATATATGTATAACCTACCTGTTGGGGCCGTTGCCCCTTTAACTTACCTTTTAGGGCCATTGCCCCTTTAAGACGCGCCTTAGCGTGCTGACGTCACGTCACGTACAACGTAGCGTGCTGACGTCACGGCACGTACGACGTGACGTGCGTGAGGCGGCTGCCGGCCCGACTCGGCCTTCCAGAAAGGCTGCCGGCACAGCCCGGCCTAGCGTCTTTGGCCGCATCTACCAGCCGCCGGGAGCGACGCGATCTTCCGCTCCCGCGGCAAGCATCGGCTCAGCCTGGCCTCCAGCTCCCGCTCCCGACTTCGGCCTCCACGGCCAGAAACGCGACCACGCGCATCACGTGACGCCCCAAGCGCGGACAACGCTACCGAGCGTGATGAGGTCATCACGCTCCCCACAGGACTGCTACGTAGTCCTCGTGGAGCCCTCGCTGGGACACAGACCTACACCACGGTGCTCCTACAGCAGCGCAGGCTCTGGGCAGTTGTATTGTCCCCATGCTTGAGTCTTGGAAATTGTTTGTCTGTAAGTATTTTAGAATGCTATGGATGATTAATGTGCACTGTATGTTGTAGAAAATGTTTAGTTGTAACTTTTCTCTGCCTAGCTGATTAACTAGTAGCTGTATTTTCATACACTATGTACAGGGCTAATTTAAAGAGAATGCCTCCCAGTTTACTAAATGTACTGTGTTGCTCAGGCGTACCTAAATCTGTGTATACATATCAGTTATGCGCCTGTATACTAATGTGTGCTTCCATTTCTGTGTTGTATTTCAGTTTTACAATTAGAATCGTTCAGTAAAGTGTTACAAGAAAAGTCAAGCCTTGTGATTTTATTGGAAGATATCGAGTTGTTCGCTATCTGTCTAGCTCTGCATAGAATCGCGTTGCGAGGGCAGAACACACGCTAACCTCTTATGCGGGACCTTATCGAAAGCCTTCTGAAAGTCCAAATACACCACATCCACTGGTTCTCCCTTATCTATTTTACCAGTTACATCCTCAAAAAGTTCCAGTAGATTAGTCAAGCATGATTTACCTTTTGTAAATCCATGTTGACTTTGTCCGATCCTGTCACTGTTTTCCAAGTGCTCTGCTATTACACCTTTTATAATGGACTCTAGCAAAAAGAGTAAATGGATAAAGAAATTGTTTTTATTTATTTGCTTTGAATGAGTTGACAAGTTCTCAATTCTCTACACTAGGTGGCAGTTTATTTTAAATTTAAACTATTCTCTGCAAGAAGTTTCACTGAAACTCTGCATCTGTGTTTTCCAGGTTGTTAAAACTATGTTCTGATGAATGAAATTTCCCCTAGTGTAGATGGTACAGGAAATGACAGAATTGACATCCTTTCCCCAATGTAAACACCCCAGCCATCCAAAAGACAACATTGTCCCCAGTAAAGAGGTATGAAAAAAATATATTATACAGATATCTGCCGAACAAGCCTGACTTCCTTTAGTGGGCATTTATTTGCCCACTGTTGGGTCAGCAATGAAATGGAGTGGACAATAAATTCACTATCTGGTAAATCCACTTTTTATAAACCTGTTTATAAGATTTAAAAAAAAACATAATTTCACACTGTTATGAGAAGATTTCATAGCTGCCCTGGGACAGGAAACACTTTCTCGATTGCAGCAGAGCTGAAAGCAGCTTCTGTCTCATCTTATCTCTACTACTGCCAGAGAAAGTGGAAAATCGGATGACAGGAAGGTAACATCAAACCACTCCCCCACCTTTTAGTGCTGAGAAAGAGGTAAGAATCAGAAACCTGCCAATATCACAGATTTCTCAGATACACCAAGTGGAAAATCAGGATAGTGTGAAAATCATGTCTAATAAAGTGTTCCTGAAAAGTGTTGTGTCTGTGTATAATAAGACACAGACTGCAGGAGAAACGATACAACAGGTGTTTACTGAATGAGGGTTACTCTAGAACTAATTGTGCAGATCACTACTCAGGGTTTATATACAGGTGTGGTCACTGCTGGTACTACAGTATACAGGAGCTGTAAAAAGTAGTTCGCTCCCTTAAAGGTACATACATTACAATTCCTCCCCTTTTAGATTAACAGTACCATAACAATACAATACAATACAATACAAATCGCTTTATTGGCATGATAAGGTACATCTTATGTTGCCAAAGCATCAAAATACATTTATGGTTGAACACATAAACGCGGTTCCATTCATACAGTGTATAAACAGGTATATCCCTGAGTTTATAATTATACATTCGCCTTGTTTATATATACTCTTGTCTTAGTTTACTGGTTGTCCCTCTGTTCATGGCAAGCTGTAACATAGTGTGCCGCCAGTGTTACACAGCTTCTCTCCTCCCCCAGTAGGAATGGGAGTTTTTGGTTGTCAGTCAGATTTCTGAATTCAGGGCATATTTGTGAGAATTTTTGGTAGAAATTCTCTCTGATGCCCTGATATTTTCCACAGGCTAAAATTAAATATCAAACTAATTACAATTAACACTTTTAACATGCAACATTAGCTGAAAATAGTCTATTTATAAATTCAGTCTTTGGGGAGGCTTCCTGATTCTTTCTGGATAACGCCTTTCCCGAGTGTCTCGCTCTTGGTGCGGAGGCGATTCTAACACTCTGTCATCAGTTGATTCATCAGCTTCCAATGCTATTGTTTCTGAGGTAGATGCGACCTGTACGTCGGGTTCCTCACCAGGTACGTATGGCCGAGACATGGGGTTGACTCATTCCTGTGACTCTAGGATCTGGTCAGCATGGCGTCTCACAATGTTCTCCCCAACATCCACTGTGTACATTAGTGGCCCCTGCCGTGTGCATATCGTTCCTGGTTGCCATTTCTCTGTTCGGTAGTCGCGGGCCAAGACTGGTTGCCCTACATTGAAGCTCCTTGTCGGCTTCTCATTGATGTGCTGGAATTGCTTACTCTCAACATCCCTTCGTACATTTGGTCTGAGCAAATCCAGACGAGATCTCAACCTTCGGTTAAAGAACATCATGGCCGGGGCCTGGTTGGTGACCGCATGTGTCGCATTTCAGTAGGCTAACAGGAAATTGTCCACCTTATGCTGCAGTGGAATGTCGTCATCGCACATGGCCTTTACTGCTTTTTTAAAGGTTTGTACGAACCTCTCAGCCAATCCATTTGTGGCTGGATGATACGGGGCAGATGTGTAATGCCTTACCCCATTCCTTTTCATAAGTCTTCGAAACTCTTCGGACACAAACTGTGGTCCGTTATCAGAGCAAATCTGCTCTGGCAAGCCGTTCCTGGCAAAAATGGTCCGTAGGACTGCAATAGTTTTCTCCGTGGTGGTGGAGGACATTTTGATCACCTCAGGCCATTTCGAGTGCGCATCCACGGCTATTAAAAACATTGAGTCCATGAATGGACCAGCAAAATCAATATGCACCCGTTGCCATGGAGATGAGGGCCACTCCCATGGGTGTAGAGGGGCATGTGGTGGTGCATTTTGGACGTTCTGGCATCCTGAGCAGCTCTTTGTCAGGTCCTTGATTTGCTGATCGATCCCCGGCCACCACACATAAGCCCTAGCAAGGCTTTTCATTTTCACCCCTCCCAGATGAACTTCGTGAAGCTCATTGAGCACTCTCTCCCTTAACTTGGGTGGAATTACCACTCGGGATCCACACATCAAGGTCCCCTGGCATACTGACAGCTGTTCTCTTCTGGATGAGAATGCTGGCAACAGTGAGTCGCCATATGCTGGCCATCCCTTTACCGTCAAATCATATACCCAAGACAGTGTCGGGTCATTTCGGGTCTCCTTCTCTATACCAGCGTTAGTTACTGGCAAGCATTCAATTATAGTCGAATGAAATATTTCAACAGGATCCACTGCTGGTGCTTCCTCTGCAGTACGCAGTGGCAGGCGTGATAGCCCATCAGCGCTTCCATGCTGTTTCGTGCCCTTATACTCGATTTCATATTGGTGCGCCCCTAGAAAAAGGGACCATCTTTGTAGTCGTTGCGCAGTCATCACCAGAATGCCCTTCTTTGGATTAAAGATGGAGACAAGTGGTTGGTGGTCAGTCAGCAAGGTGAACTTCTGCCCGTGCAGATAGTGATTGAACTTTTTCACTCCCCACACTAGGCTGAGGGCCTCCCTGTCAATCTGGGCGTAGTTACGCTCGGCTGAGGTTAGTGACCGAGACGCAAAGGCTACTGGCCTCTCCGAGCCGTCCGGGAATTTGTGCGACAGCACCGCTCCAATGCCATAGGGTGATGCATCACACGCCAACCGAATTGGTAGTGCTGGGTTGAAATGAGCCAACACCTCTTTTGATGTGATCAGTGCTTTGCTCTTCTGGAAAGCTCGTTTACGTTCGTCACTCCACTTCCATGGTACCCCCTTTTGCAGTAGGGTGTTCAGTGGGTGTAGTACTGTAGACAAATTCGGCAAGAACTTATGGTAGTAGTTCACCAGCCCGAGGAACGACCTCAGTTGTGACACATTTTCCGGTGCTGGAGCCTTGACTACTGCCTCAATCTTTTCTGGGGACTTATGTAACCCCTCTTTATCAATAACGTGGCCACAATACGAGATCTGCTTCTGGAAAAACTCGCATTTGTGGCGATTAGCTCGGAGCCCATATTCCTTCAATCTAGTGAGCACCTGCTCCAGGTTGGCGAGGTGATCACTGTCATTTTCGCCCATGACCAGGATGTCGTCCAAACAACACTGGGTCCCTGGAATCCCTTGCAGGACTTGTTCCATTGCCCTTTGCCAAATAGCCGGAGCTGATGCTACCCCGAACACCAGCCGGTTGTATTGGTAGAGACCTTTATGGGTGTTGATCGTGAGGTACTGTTTCGAGGCTTCTTCTACCTCCATTTGCAGGTACGCCTGGGCCAGATCAATCTTAGTGAAGCGTTTCCCTCCAGATAGCGAGGCGAAAATATCTTCAATCCGCGGAAGCGGATATTGTACAGTGTGAAGGACTGGGTTCACTGTCACCTTAAAGTCCCCACAGATGCGAACCTTCTTTGGTTCCCCAGGCGTATTACTCAACGACCTCTTCATTACAGGAATGATGGGTGTAGCCCACTCGCTCCAGTCCCCTTTGGACAGTACTCCTGAACGTTCCAAACCTTTCAGCTCTGCTTCCACGGCTGGGTGGATCACATAGGTACCGATCTGGCCTTAAAAAACTTTGGGCTTGCATTTTCCTCTATTTTGATCGTCGCTGTTATGCCTTTTAGTGTTCCGAGTCCCTGCTGGAACACTTCTTGTGCGTCAGTTAGCATTTTTGACAGTCGTCCAGGTGTGACGTCGCCATCCTTTTTGGCATCTACAGTCAGTGCTTGTATGGAATGCCAATCTAGCTGTATCTTCCGGATCCATTCACGTCCTAGTAGTGGTGGTCCTCCATCTGGCAATACATATAGGTCCATTTTTGGTGTTTCCTTGCCGTTATATATAACGTTCACCCTTATTTTTCCTTTGGGGTAGACTTTTTGCCCCGTGTACGTCTTCAAGACAATCTTTGTATCTCTCAAGGGTATATGTGAGAATAGCCGCTTGTAGTCCCTTTGGTTTATGACTGTTAGGGCTGATCCTGTGTCCAATTCCATTTTCACTTGGACTCCTGCTATCTTGAGCATGACCCAGATAGGTTGGTGATCCTCCGTTTTGATCACATTATGTAGTTTCAGACAACCCAGCTCCTTGCTTCCGGAGTCTGTATCACTTTTCTGTTAGTCTGAACTACTCTCTGTCACCTTATGTACCTTCTTGTACTTCTCCTGTGGAGATTTCTTGCTGCTGGTTTTCTTTCCCGACCTGCAGACTCTTGCTATGTGTCCTACTTTTCCACACTGTCTGCACACTTTGTCCTTGAACCAGCAATCATTGTGGTCGTGTGTTGTTCTGCCGCAGCGATAGCACTTCACTGTTCCGTATGACATTTCATTTGTGCCATATTCTTGCGGTCTCCGTTGTATCTCTGCAGCACCCCGTGCTGCTGCTTCGTGTGATACTGCAATGCTGAAAGCCTTGTCCAGTGTAAGATCCTTTTCTGATAGAAGCCGTTTCTGGGTTCCTTCACTTTGAAGCCCACATACAAACTTGTCCCTTAAAGTATCTGCTAGTCCTGTTCCAAACTGGCAGTGTTTCGATAGCTTGCGCAGTTCCGTTAAATACTCAGCATTACTTTCATCTTTATGCTGGTTCCTTTTGTGAAACTTAAATCTTTCTGCTATCAGCAGCGGTGTGGGGTTTAAGTGGTCCTGTAGGATTGACACTATGTTTTCAAAATCCTTTTCTACTGGCTTCTCTGGGGTTACTAGGTTTCGTAGTAAGCCATACATTTTTGCACCCATTGAATTCAACAATACCAGTGCTTTCTTGTCATCTGGCACTTCATTCGCCTTGCAGTATACTTCTATACGTTCGACATATGTCGTCCAATCTTCGACTTCATTGTTGAACGCTGTGATACTGCCACTCTTCGGCATTTTTGGGTGTGGTTAGACTGGCTTAAAATGGCGTCTCCCGCGCTTTCCTTTCTTCCCCACTGCGACTTAAAATGGCGTCTCCCACGCTGCTGCCAACGCCACTCTCGGCGGTCCTCGTGGCAAATGGTGACGCCCTGTGGGTTTCGTGCGCTGCTCCTGCACTGCTGCCAATGCTGCTCTCTGCGGTCCTCGTGGCAATGGCAGCGCCTCGCGTTTTCCTGCGCGCCTCTCTCCCCCGTTGACACTGCTCGGCCCTTGAACACCGGCTGCGCTCTGCTCTCTCTCGTCTCTCTCCCCGTTGACGCCGCTCGGTCCTGAACACCGGCTGCGCCCTGTGCACTCTGCCCCCTCTCTCTCCCCCGTCGACGCTGCTCGGCCTTTTTCTGTGCCACTTGGTCGGCTCTAGCCACCGCTGTCCGGGAAGGGTCTGCGCAGTATCTGTTGCCAGCCCATTTTGCTGGACCACCGTGACTGGAAAGCCAAGCCTGGCTCTCGACAGCCTCCCCTCCGATGCTCAAATCTCCGCTGGATGACTGGGCAGTTGCCCGTGGTCGACGCCCGTGCTTCTGGACTCGACTTCCTTCCACTGTTCTCCAGGAGCGAATCCCTGGGAGGTGATGCAGAGTTGCAGTTAGGTTCGAATCTGCTCGTCGCCAATGTTGTGTCTGTGTATAATAAGACACAGACTGCAGGAGAAACGGTACAACAGGTGTTTACTGAATGAGGGTTACTCTAGAACTAACTCTACAGATCACTACTCAGGGTTTATATACAGGTGTGGTCACTGCCGGTACTACAGTATACAGGAGCTGTAAAAAGTAGTTCTCTCCCTTAAAGGTACATACGTTACAAAAAGAACGTAAAATCTCTTTCAGCAGAAGTAGAAAGAAAGTGCCCAAATGCTAGAAAGATGAAATATAAATAGAAAATGTTAGAAATGCATAGCAGGCCAGACAGCCTCTGAAGCAGAAAGACAGGCTAATGTTCTGGGTAGGATCTGGGAGCCCAGGTTAGGAGGGTTCTGTTATAGGAATCCACTGGAAAAGAAGACCTGCCTTTCTTTTTCAGCTACTGACTGACCTGCTGTGTATTTCCAGTATTTTCTCTTTTAAGCTTTCTTTTACTAGTTCAATTATTTAAAATATTTTTTTTAATGCAACATATTGAGGTTTTTCTTTTTAGCCTCCCTCAACTTACTTCCATCATAGCCACAGCTTAACCAGGAAGTAGTAGAAAGGATCATACGATCAAGATGGAAACAGTTGATCTAATAGATTCAGTTGACAGTAGTTAAAATTATTTGCCCTTCGCGCAGAGTAATGCAGTGGCATTCCTATTTTATTCATTCACGGGATGTGGGCATCACTGGTAAGGCCAACATTTATTGCCCATCCCTAATTTCCCTTGAGAAGGCGGTGGTGAGCCACTTCTTGAACCGTTGCAGTCTGTGGTGAAGGTACTCCCACAGTGCTGTTAAGGAAGGAGTTCCAGGATTTTGACCCAGCGACGGTGAAGGAACGGCAATATATTTCCAAGTCAGGATGGCATGTAACTTGGAGGGGCACTTGGAGGTGGTGGTATTCTCAGCGCCTGCTGCCCTTGTCCTTCTAAGTGGTAGAGGTCGCGGGTTTGGGAGGTGCTGCCGAAGAAGCCTTGGTGAGTTGCTGCTGTGCATCTTGTAGATGGTATACACTGCAGCCACGGTGCGCTGGTGGTAGAGGGAGTGAATGTTTAAGGTGATGGATGGGGTGCCAATCAAGCAGGCTTTGTCTTGGATGATATCAAGCTTCTTGAGTGTTGTTGGAGCTGCACTCATCCAGGCAAGTGGAGAGTATTCCATCACACTCCTGACTTGTGCCTTGTAGATGGTGGAAAGGTTTTGGGGAATCAGGAGCTGAGTCACTTGCCGTAGAATACCCAGCCTCTGACCTGCTCTTGTGGCCATAGTATTTATGTGGCTGGTCCAGTTAAGTTTCTGGTCAATGGTGACCCCAGGATGTTGATGGTGGGAGATTCAACGATGGTAATGCTGTTGAATGTCATGGGGCGGTGGTTAGACTCTCTCTTGTTGGAGATGTGTGTACAAATGTAAGAAGTCACATAACACCAGGTTATAGTCCAACAGCTTTATTTGAAATCACAAGCTTTCGGAGCGCTGCTCCTTCGTCAGGTGAAGTGGAGAAATGCATAAAGACACAGCTTATATAGTCAGAGAATAATGTCAGATGTTTACAGCTAATCTTGCCAACTGCCATTTATCACACCTCGGCAGAGAGATAATCACAGCAATCAAAGGTGTGAATGGCGTCCAAACAGGTTAGTCAGGAAAACATTACATCAAAGAACAATGTGGTGGGGTCACAAGGGGTCAAATATTGCAGATGCTGGGGTCTGTATGAAAACCAAAAAAACAGACAAGAAACATTTTTTTTTGCTGGAAATCACAGCAGGTCCGGCCGCATCTGTGTAGAGAGAACAAGTCAATGTCGACTCGAGTCTGGATGACCCTGCGTCAGGTGGGGTTACATGTAGCGTGACATGAACCCAAGATCTCGGTTGAGGCCGTCCTCATGGGTGCAGAACTTGGCTATCAGTTTCTGCTCGACGATTTTGCGTTGTCGTGTGTCTCAAAGGCCGCCTTGGAGAATGCTTACCCAAAGATCGGAGGCTGAATGTCCTTGACTGCTGAAGTGTTCCACGAATCTCCATCAAAGACGGACACCTCAGCACTTCACTCTACCGCAAGCCCACGGACAACCTCACGATGCTTCACTTCTCCAGCTTCCACCCTAACCACGTTAAAGAAGCCATCCCCTATGGACAAGCCCTGCGAATACACAGGATCTGCTCAGACGAGGAGGAACGCGATGGACACCTACAGACACTGAAAGACGCCCTTGTAAGAACGGGATATGACGCTCGGCTCGTCGATCGACAGTTCCGACGGGCCACAGCGAAAAATCGCACCGACCTCCTCAGAAGACAAACACGGGACACAACCAATAGAGTACCCTTCGTTGTCCAGTACTTCCCCGGAGCGGAGAAACTACGCCATGTTCTTCGCAGCCTTCAACATGTCATCGATGACGACGAACACCTCGCTAAGGCCATCCCCACGCCTCCACTACTCGCTTTCAAACAGCCGCCTAACCTCAAACAGACCATCGTTCGCAGCAAATTACCCAGCTTTCAGGAGAACAGCGACCACGACACCACACAACCCTGCCACAGCAACCTCTGCAAGACATGCCAGATCATCAACACAGATACCATCATCACACGTGAGGACACCACCCACCAGGTACATGGTACATACTCGTGACTCGGCCAACGTTGTCTACCTCATACGTTGCAGGAAAGGATGCCCCGGAGCATGGTACATCGGCGAGACCATGCAGACACTGCGACAACGGATGAACGGACACCGTGCAACAATCACCAGGCAGGAGTGTTCCCTCCCAGTCGGGGAACACTTCAGCAGTCAAGGACATTCAGCCTCCGATCTTTGGGTAAGCATTCTCCAAGGCGGCCTTTGAGACACACGACAACGCAAAATCGTCGAGCAGAAACTGATAGCCAAGTTCCGCACCCATGAGGACGGCCTCAACCGAGATCTTGGGTTCATGTCACGCTACATGTAACCCCACCTGACGCAGGGTCATCCAGACTCGAGTCGACATTGGCTTGTTCTCTCTACACAGATGCGGCCGGACCTGCTGTGATTTCCAGCAAAAAAAAATGTTTCTTGTCTGTTTTTTTGGTTTTCATACAGACCCCAGCATCTGCAATATTTGACCCCTTGTGACCCCACCACATTGTTCTTTGATGTAATGTTTTCCTGACTGACCTGTTTGGACACCATTCACACCTTTGATTGCTGTGATTATCTCTCTGCCGAGGTGTGATAAATGGCAGTTGGCAAGATTAGCTGTAAACATCTGACATTATTCTCTGACTATATAAGCTGTGTCTTTATGCATTTCTCCACTTCACCTGACGAAGGAGCAGCGCTCCGAAAGCTTGTGATTTCAAATAAAGCTGTTGGACTATAACCTGGTGTTGTGTGACTTCTTACATTTGTCCACCCCAGTCCAACTCCAGCATCTCCACACCATTGTTGGAGATGGTCATTGCCTGGCACTTGTGTGGCGCGAATGTTACTTGCCACGTATCAGCCCAAACCTGAATGCTGTCCAAATGTTGCTGCAGGCAAGCATGGACTGCTTCAGTATCTGAGAAGTTGCGAATGGAACTGAACACTGTGCAATCATCCACGAACATCCCCAATTCTGACCTTATGATGGAGGGAAGGTCATTGATGAAGCAGCTGAAGATGGTTGGGCCGAGGACACTGCCCTGAGGAACTCCTGCCTGGATGTCCTGGGGCTGAGATGATTGGCCTCCAACAACCACAACCATATTCCTTTGTGCTAGGTATGACCCCAGCCAATGGAGAGTCTTCCCCCTGATTCCCATTGACTTCCAATTTTACTAGGGCTCCTTCATGCCACACTTGATCAAAGGCTGCCTTGAAGTCAAGGGCAGTCACTCTCACCTCACCTCTGGAATTCAGCTCTTTTGTCCATGTTTGGACCAAGGCTGTACTGAGGTCTGGAGCCAATTGGTTCTGGAGGAACCCAATCTGAACATTGGTGAGCAGGTTATTGGTGAGTAAGTGCTGCTTGATAGCACTGTCGATGACCCCTTCCATCAATTCCTATTCTGTGGTTTACATCTATTAGGCAGAAAGAGAGTGCCAACTGGACAGTGTGAGCCTTCATTCCACTTAATTTGTTAACTTACAGCTGTTTGAGCAACAAACTGCCATATTTGGGTAAAATTCTGAAGACTAAAAGCAAAAAAGCATGATACAGACGCTGTCACTGATAACATTTACTGATTGTATATTTAAGGTTGGAATGTGCTACTTAAAAGGAGCATAGTTACATAGTTCAAAAAGCATTTAGTTATAACATGGCTAACTGTGTAACCCAAATCATACACTCATCAGGAAGGCTTGTGGTACACTAGCAGCCTATAGTTACAATAGAACATCATGATGGGTCTTACCTACAGTGTAGTTGGTCACATCTAATCTATTTTTTGTGATGGATGCCATATTTAGGATCTGGAGCAGCCCATAATGGTAAGTTAGGAGTAGCAGAAACAGGATTTTGCCACCTGAATCAACTTTCAGGCAGGCCTTTAAATGAGCACCCAACGTTCCTGCCTAAAGCAGGCAGGAGACTGCTTAGATATGCAAATCACCTGTTGTAGGACTCTGATTGCAAAGCATATGTGGCTTTGCTTTCCCATTTCTCCAGGCATTGAGAAACCTAACTGCCTCTCCTGAAAGGGACTGCCGGAGGCCTCTCCCAAAACGTTTTTTTGGGGCGGTTTGTTAAGATTTCTGTGGGAAGGAATGGTTCTCTGGCCTTTCTGGCCTTGCCTGCCATGCGGCTACGTGCAGTAGCCGGCCCATTTTCCGCCCAACGAAACTAACGAACTGCAGCTGGGTGCCCGATTGGTGCCCACAGCGCGCCAAGAAAACGTTAATGAGGCCCGAACCTGAAAGTGGTTCTGGCTTCCTGAATACCACATTAGGCGGGTGCCATGGGTGCCAAACTGATATTGTGCCCATTTGACGCCCAACCCAAAAGTCTCTCTGCCTCCCCCCCATAGGTTTGCAAACCATTTGATCACAGGAGGAGGGAGCATCGTCGGCAGGGGTCTCTGGGTAGCAATCAGGAGTGGGAACCCTGACTTATTTCTTCCTAACCCAGACCTTCTGATGTCAATTGTATTCGCCCTACCCATGTCCCAGCTGAAATGAACCAACTCAGCACACAGCATGGATTAACTGTGGGACCTTTCTGGTCTCTCACTTAGCTACTCACCAAATACATTTTCTTAGCCATCAAGGAGAACTGGGCTCCAATCTTACCTGATTGTTAGAAATAGACTTGAACATGTCAGCTGTGGCTCAGTGTCACCTCTGAGTCAGAAGGTTGTGGGTTCAAGTCCCACTCCAGGGACTTGAGCTCATAAATCTAGACTGACACTCCAGTGCAGTGCTGAGGGAGTGCTGCACTGTCGGATGTGCTGTCTTTTCAATGAGACGTTAAACCAAGGCCTTGTCTACTCTCTCAGGCGGACGTAAAAGATCCCATGGCACTATTCCGAAGAAGAGTAGGGGAGTTATCCCCGGTGTCCTGGCCAATATTTATTCCTCAATCAACATAACAAAAACAGATTATCTGGTCATTATCACATTGCTGTTTGTGGGAGCTTACTGTGCGCAAATTGGCTGCCGTGTTTCCCACATTATGACAGTGACTATGCTCCAAAAATACTTCATTGGCTGTAAAGCGCTTTGAGATGCCTGGTGGTCGTGAAAAGTGCTATATAAATGCAAGTCTTTTTTATAGTAAATGTGTATGTAGGAATCTTGTCAGAAGTTTAAAGAATCTTAGAATTATATCAATTTTTTTGCCCTTTTTTGCCCTGAGTTTCTTTTTCTGGTATCTGTTTGCCTCTGCCAGGAGATTGCATGGCTGTGGTGGGTGGGTGGCGGCGGGGGTAGGAAGTGTCTAGTCATAATGCTTCAGGCATTATGAGTATGGGGCAGGTTTGATTGTCTTTTTCTGCATGTCATTTACGTATATTTGTATAAGAACAACTTGCATTTATGTGGCGCCTTTAACACAAAAATGTACTATGACACTTCAAAGGGGCATAATTAAAAAAATAGACACTAAAGAAGACATTGGTAGTGGTCACCAGAAACTTGGTCACACAGATAGACTTGAAGGAGGGTCTTAAAGGGAGTTCCTATGTTCCTATGAAAGGCCGAGGGGATTTAGAACCAGAATAAAACAGGATCTTTCAAAATAATCAAATGGACCTGTAAAGGCAAACACGTACCCTTTGGATTGGGGTCCAGTGCCAAGTGAGGCCCATTGTGAAGATAATCGGGTCATTGACTGGTAAGGTAATTATGTCACTTCCTCCTGTACACATTACAGGATATGTTTTTCTTTTCTATGAAGCTCTCATTATGTCAAAGGCAATAGAGTGAAAGGAGTTTTCTTTAATTTTATACAGAAGGAAAATAAAGAATGATGCTACAGGTCAATTTTATATTTGTTATTAATTGTGATGTAACAATCCAGAAACTGGTATAAAGACTTAACACAAAATCAGAAATGTGTTTTTGATGTATGATTTCACTACAAACAACGAACAAAGGAAATCCTCCTCCTGCTTCAAGTAAAAATCAGCCAAGGTTTTTGGCACATGATTAGCTCAGACCATGAAAAAGCATTTGCTTGCCCAGCGACAACTCTCAGAAATTTGAATCCGTGTTTAAAAAGATGAATTTTCATTTTCTGTATGTTTTTTATATTGGCATGTCAATGTGGAGGAGCATCCAAGGGGAGGCCAGGTATTTCCCCAGAAGAAGGGAGAGAAGAGTCAGACACCCTACTTGGTGTACAAAAAGGAGTCACATTAGTGGAAGCATGAGAGAAGGATTTCAGCTTCTCCCTCAGCCAGCGAAATTGTGTGGCATGTGAGAACTATAGAAAAAAAGGGTAGAAGATAAAAGAAAAATTACAGCAACAACAACTTGTATTTATGTAGTGCCTTTAACGTGGTAAAACGTCCCAAGGCGCTTCACAGGAGCATTATCAAACAAACTTTGACACCGAGCCACATAAGGAGACATTAGGGCAGATGACCAAGAGGTAGGTTTTAAGGAGCATCTTAAAGGAGGAAAGAGAGGTGGAGAGGCAGAGAGAATTCCAGCGCTTAGGGCCTAGACAGCTGAAGGCACAGCTGCCAATGGTGGAGCGATTAAAATTGAGGATGCGCAAGATGCCAGAATTGGAGGAGCGCAGAGGTCTCGGAGGGTTGTAGGGCTGGAGGATGTTACAGAGATAGGGAGGGGCGAGGCCATGGAGGGATTTAAAAACAAGGATGAGAATCTTAAAATCAAGGCGTTGCCAGACCGGGAGCCAGTGTAGGTCAGCGAGCACAGGGGTGATAGATGAACGGGACTTGGTGCAAGTTAGGATACGGGCAGTAGAGTTTTGGATAAACTTCAGTTTATGTAGGGTGGAAGAGTGGCGGCCAGCCAGGAGGGCATTGGAATAGTCAAGTCTAAAGATAAAGGTATGGATGAGGGCTCCAGCAGCAGATGAGCTGAGGCAGGGCAGAGTTGGGCAATGTTACGGAGATGGAAGTGGGCAGTCTTGGTGATGGACTGGATATGTGGTCAGAAGCTCATCTCAGGGTTGCAAACTGTCTGGTTCAGCCTCAGACAGTTGCCATGGGGAGGGATGGAGTTGGTCGCTTGTGACCAGAATTTGTGGCAGGGACTAAAGACAATGACTTTGGTCTTCCCGATATTTAGTTGGAGGAAATTTCTGCTCATCCAGTACTGGATGTTGGACAAGCAGTGTGACAAATCAGAGATAGTGAAAGGGTCGAGAGAGGTAGTGATCTGGTAGTGCTGGGTATCGTCAGTATACATGTGGAACCTGATGTTGTGTTTTTGGATGATGTTGGAGAGGGGTAGCATGTAGATGAGAAATAGGAGGGGGCCAAGGTTAGATCCTTGGGGGACTCCAACAAAAATGTAATCACTGAAAAATGTACTGATTTCATCCAATTGATATATTGCTGCAGTTACCGGTCCCAATGAGTGAGGGGGGCAGGGATGGAGGGAGGAAGTTGCAAGATAGGGAAACACAGCAGACAATTTGCAAACCGTAAGGTCCCATAAACAGCAATGTGACAATGACCAGATTATCTGTTTTTGTGATGTTGGTTGAGGGATAAATTTTGGCCAAGACACCGGGGAGAACTCCCCTGCTATTCTTTGAAATAGTGCCATGGGATCTTTTACATCCTGAGAGGGCAGATAAGACCTCGGTTTAACATCTCATATGAAAGATGTTACCTCTGACAGTGCAGCACTCCCTCAGTACTTCACTAAAATACTATAAATTGCAAGATTACACACATTACATCCAATTTGTTCTAGTTGATGAATAACTTGTTTTCCACTGAATCTCTTGAACTTCTCAGGATGACTCATTTTTCAAAACCTTACTTCAAAAAAGTTTGGAAAATAAAGGCTTGTAAATGTAACCACTTGATTGGCAAGGTTGTTAAAAAATAGGAACATATGCTGTTATTCTTAGCTCTTTAAAGAAAATTCTCTCTCTTTTGAAGATTCTGACTCATGCTGGGATATAAAGGGTCATTTTACGAATTCATGCTCCCAGCACGGTGCTTCATCTGCCGGGAGTGCGAATGGGGAATTTCCTATGGTTTTCTGTTCACAATTCCCTAGATGCACTCCCAGTGGTGAAGCTCTTCACTGGCAGCACAAAAGGAAAAATTATCCCTATAGTTCCATGGGCACAGGCACCTCTCGGACACTTTGACCAAATGACCATTTTTCAGTTGTGAGCCTAGATGTTGCACATCACTTTTCCTTAGTGCCCAGGACTGCAAACAAACCCAGCATGAGTGAGCACCTTCAGGAGAGATTGCAAGAACATTTGGGAGGAAAATGTAACATGCTGGTCTGAGATTGGCTAAGCATCCCTCCTCTGACTGCAAGTCTCATACAATGTATACAATCCAACGCATGCTACCGTTAAGATTCTTTTTGGCCCTGGTGAGACATGCAGATCACTTTCACTGTATGAAATGATTTTCTCTGTGTTTCACATTTTGTCAAATTTCACATTTTAGCTTCTCGGAATCACAATTAATGTGTAAAAGTTGTGTGCTCAGAACCTGAAGTTAAAGTTTAGTTAACATAACTATATAGATAACAGCTTTTAATGACTTCAGTGGGTTATAAGAAAAAGCAGCAGCTAGACAGATACCACAAAATGGTGCCAACTGTTCTGAAAGCCTTTTGCATGGTTTGAAGTTTCTTTCGAATTCTGTGATCTGTTCGGTTTCTATAATAGGAACAAAACAGATAACATTCTCTACAGCATTGGCTGTAAATGAGATGAAAATGGCTCTTCATAATTTACAACTTAAAGCATTTATTTAACCAGAATAACTTCCAAGTGAGTTGAAAGAAAGATTTGGGTTCCAGAATTGCTCAATTCACACGCTAGATAATCACTTCAAGCTACAGCATTTAAGAAAGTTTATTTATCTCTTTTTGAACAAGTTCTATGTTTTATTTCTTCTTTATCAGTTATTTTATTAATTCCTGGGATGTGGGCGTCACTGGCAAAGCCAGCATTTATTGTCCATCCATAAAAGTTATCCTTACCTGTCCTGTGGATTTCCACTTCAAGGTGTCAGCCTTGGCTCAGCACCCTCACCTCTGAATCATGAAGGTTGTGGGTTTAAGCCCCACTGCGGAGACTTGAGCATGATGCTGACACTGCAGTGCAGTACTGAGGGAGTGCTGCACTGTCGGACATGCTGCCTTTAAGAACATAAGAACATAAGAAATAGGAGCAGGAGTAGGCCAATCGGCCCCTCGAGCCTGCTCCACCATTCAATAAGATCATGGCTGATCTGATCCTAACCTCAAATCTTCTATCACTCTCCATCCACCCGAGCCCATGTGATCTCCCGGGAGAGGCGAAAAACCAGATAAAAGACCCAATGGCCAATTTGGGAGAAAAAAATCTGGGAAATTCCTCTCCGACCCATCTAGGCGATCGAAACGCGTCCAGGAGATCACTCTGTCCCTATATTTTCTACAGTACTTACCTTCTGTAAAGGCGATCTCCACCCCAGCCAGGAACAGGAATAAAACCATCTCCTGAAATCTAACACAGAATTAGAACACAGTAGGAGCAGAACAAGGCTACACGGCCCCTGGGCCCACTCCACTACCCACAGGGCCATGACCATTCCGAACCTAGACTCATGTCCAATTTCCTGCCCACTCCCCGTAACCCTTAATTCCTTTTACTTCTAGGAAACTATCTACTTCTGTTTTAAATTTATTTAATGATGTAGCTTCCACAGCTTTCTGGGGCAGCAAATTCCACAAACCTACCACCCTCTGAGTGAAGAAGTTTCTCCTCATCTCAGATTTGAAAGAGCAGCCCCTTATTCTAAGATTATGCCCCCTAGTTCTAGTTTCACCCATCATTGGGAACATCCTCACCGCATCCACCCGATCAAGCCCCTTCACAATTTTATATGTTTCAATAAGATCGCCTCTCATTCTTCTGAACTCCAATGAGTAGAGTCCCAATCTACTCAACCTCTCCTCATATGACCACCCCCTCATCCCCGGGATTAACCGAGTGAACCTTCTTTGTACTGACTCGAGAGCAAGTATGTCTTTTCTTAAGTATGGACACCAAAACTGTATGCAGTATTCCAGGTGCGGTCTCACCAATACCTTGTACAACTGCAGCAATACCTCCCTGTTTTTATATTCTATCCCCCTAGCAATAAAAGCCAACATTCCATTGGCCTTCTTGATCACTTGCTGCACCTGCATACTAACTTTTTGAGTTTCATGCACCAGGACCCCCAGATCCCTTTGTACTACAGTACTTTCCAGTTTCTTGCCATTAAGATAATAACTTGCTCTATGATTTTTCCTGCCAAAGTGCATAACCTCACACTTTCCAGTATTGTATTCCATCTGCCAAATCTCTGCCCACTTACTTAGCCTGTCTATGTCCCTTTGCAGGTTTTTTATGTCCTCCTCACTCACTACTTTCCGTCCCATCTTTGTATCATCTGCAGACTTTGATATGTTACACTCAGTCCCCTCCTCCAAATCGTTAATATAGATTGTAAAGAGTTGGGGACCCAGCACTGACCCCTGCGGAACACCACTAGTTACTGGTTGCCAGTCTGAGAACGAACCATTTATCCCAACTCTCTGCTTAACCAAGGCTCCGTCTACCCTCTCGGGTGAATATAAAAGATCACATGGTACTATTTATGAAGAGCAGGGGTGTTATCCTGGTGCCCTGGCTAATATGTATCCCTCAACTAACTAACCACTAAAAAACAGATTATCTGGTCATTGCTGGTTTTGGGATCTTGCTGTGCGCAAATTGTCTGCCATTACAACAGTGACTACTTAATTGGCTGTGAAGCACTTTGGGATGTTCTGAGGTCATGAAAGGTATTATATCAAATGCATGTTCTTTATTTCTTCTGACTACTACCAGACCTCATGTGGCAATAATCACAGTAAGTGTGCATACCCTCTTTTATTAGGGTAGGAATGATACATAATGCACAATATTGTTTTGTTAATAGTGTGCAATGTGAGAACCCCTTGACTACAACATCTAATTGCTGTATATAGGCACATCCTGAGATCATTCAGAGACAAATTCCTCTTTGTTGCCTCTAGACATGACTATTCCAACGCCCTCCTGGCCAGCCTCCCACGTTCTACCCTCCATAAACTTGAGGTCATCCAAAACACTGCTGCCCATGTCCTAACTCACACCAAGTCCCATTCACCCATCTCCCCTGTGCTTGCTGACCTACATTGGCTCCTGGTTAAGCAATGCCTCGATTTTAAAATTCTCATCCTTGTTTTCAAATCCCTCCATGGCCTCGCTCCTCCCTATCTCTGTAATCTCCTCCAGCCCCACAACCCTCTGAGATATCTGCGCTTCTCTAATTCTGGCCTCTTGAGCATCCACGATTTCAGTCATTCCACCATTGATGGCCGTGCCTTCAGTTGCCTTGGTCCTAAGCTCTGGAATTCCCCCCCTAAATCTCTCTGCCTCTCTACCTCTCCTCCTTTCAGATGCTCCTTAAAACCTACCTCTTTGACCAACCATTTGTTCATCTGCCCTAATATCTCCTTATGTGGCTTGGTGTCAAATTTTCTTTTATGATGCTCCTGTGAAGCACCTTGGGACATTTTACTATGCTATATAAATACAAGTTGTTGTTGTTTTTTGTTAGGCACATCCTGAGGACAATGGGAGGCTGTGGTTTTTCCATAAATTGGTGACAGCAGGAAATGGCTGGCTTCCTTTTTCTTTTTTATTCTCTTGAGATTATTTTGCACTGTAACTGAGTGTGATATTTGAAGTGATGAGAGGAAACATTAGCAGAGAAAATAGAGAATTGTGGCAAGCAAAATACTCTCTTTATCAAAACAACAGTTCCTTATGAGGAAAAGCCTTTAAAGTACATAAGTGTTTTGGTTCAAAATCTCCTGTATATGACCGTAAACTAACATCATTAACACATCCCTAATGGTGGCATCAAATTAGATGATAAGAAAGTGTAAAAATGAACTACTAAACACCACAGGACTGTATCAGTTCTGTTGCACAAGCAGGAAGTTCTGCAAAATCTACTCAACCAATTTTACCAGCTATATTTGCATGTCAGCTAATCCAGTAATAGATTAGCTGCAGCACTGGCTGAGAACCATGCCTGTAAAACAGTTACCCTAAAACTGTCCAAACTATAGTTTTTCAAGCTGAATGTTTGTTTGGGCAAACAGTGTATTCAACTGAGATATAAAGATAAAAAAACTACACATACTGGAAATTTGAAATGAAAGCAGTAAAGGGTAAAAATACACAGCACTTGTACAAATTCTGAAAGAGAAAATGTAGGTTAATGTCTCAGATGTAGATCCTTTGCCAACTCTATTTTTGTTCTTATTTCAGTTCCATTTTCCTGTTAGGGTAGTACAGAGTAGACGACATATCAAGAAAAATAAGAACAAAAATAGAGTTGACAAAGGATCTACATCTGAGACACTATTATCTATATCCATATAATTAATGTATTATAAGTCTTATGTCTGCACAAACTGCCTTTCCACTTTTTCCATTAGAAATTCCTAGGTCAGAATTTATAATGGAAACTACTTTTTTAAAAATTGTTCTTGGGATGTGAGTGACGCAGGCAAGGCATTGGCCATTTATCGTTGCCCTGAGAAGGTGGTGGAGAACCTTGTCCATGAACCACAGCAGTTCTTGCAATGATGGTGCTCAAACAATCACAGAATCACAGAAACCCACAGTGCAGATAGAGGCCATTTCGGCCCATCGAGCCTGCACCGACACATATCCCACCCTATCCCCGTAACCCCACGTATTTAATCCCCCTAACACTAAGGGTCAATTTATCATAGCCAATCAACCTAACCTGCACATCTTTGGACTGTGGGAGGAAACCGGAGCACCCGGAGTAAACCCACGCAAACACGGGGAGAATGTGCAAACTCCACACAGACAGTCGCCCGAGGCCGGATTCGAACCCGGGTCCCTGGCGCTGTGAGGCAACAGTGCTAACCACTATGCCACAATGGTAGGGAATTCCAGAATTCTAACCCAGTGACGATGTAAGGAACAGCGATGTATGTCCAAGTCAGAAGGGTGTGCAACTTGGAGGTGATGGTGTTCCTACAACATTGCTGCTCTGTAAAACTTGGCAGGCTGTAATTACACACTTGCGCCAATGGAGGTGCTGCTGCATGGCCAGTTTACATTATAAATGTGGACATAGGAATTTATAACCCAAATACAAAAATAAGGACAGAATGTACGACTTTAATATGAAGACTGAATTACATCTGTCTGTTCTGGTCCGATTATTCCTGTCCTCTAAGCCCATTTCACCTGAAGACTACACTTGAGCTGGACTTCCCTGGGTAATGTCACAGGAGATCGACTAGTAATACAACAAAACTTTTGAGACTTGTTTGGGTCACGCTGACTTTAGAGTCACCATTATGCTGTCACAGTCACACTATTTCTATCACATCTATGTTTTAGTTTTAAACTGGGTTTTAAGCTGTAAAAGCACTCTTACCATTACACTTACCGTCCAATCCCCCAGAAGCTAGGTAGTACTTTGGCACTAAGCACCACCACTGTGTCTTTACTGATCACAGAATCCTCTCTGCACCTACATCCCACCCGCCATTGGCCCTACCTGGATCCCTTCCCCCACCCCCACAGATGCCCCAGCATCCACCATATTCTACCAGCCTGCCGCTCTGCTTGCCTTCCCTCACCCTCCTAACCATCTGACATCCATGATGTTCCAGCCAAAATGAAGAATAGAAAGACTAAAGTAGAAGAGCAAAGAGAGAGAATAGAAAGAGAGACCTTAGAAACAGAAGAATGGAGAGGCTAACAGAACAGAAGGTAAACACAGAGAAAAGCACATGAGATAAACAGAGAGAGGCAGCAAACCAAAGATGATCTAGGCAGGTAAGACAAAGACTCCTCTGTCTCACCTTGAGCAATGTTACAGAGCATTCATTAGTTTTACATTGCATCAGTCTGTCACATTCCAGTCATCACACCTTGTTACAAATAAAAACTAATCTTAAGACAGAGACAGTCATTTCAAGCTGGGTTCATCCAATCTGGAGCCAGACATTTATTAACAGCAACAATTGTCCTCTTATTAACCTCAGGAGTAGAAACAATTACCTGGATTTTCTTGTTTATATCACTTCCCTAAAGGGAGTGCTTGAGCAGTGGCCTTAAAGGTGTAGTGTATGTCTCCGTCTACCTTTAAGAAAACCATTGTATGTAACCGTTCACCTTTAAGAGAACTATTTTAGGTGTGGCACTACTTTGTTGGCTTCTGTATACTGTAATACCGACGGTGACCACACCGGTATATAAGTGCTGTGTCAGGATTATTTGGCAGATTCGCCCTGACCTTCGAATAGTAAAGTCCTGTTTTAAGTTACTCTTGGAGTCTGTGCATTAATTAACTAAACAACCCACAGACTTTACAGTGGCGACGAGTCCGATCGTACCCTGCGGCAACAATACGTCCGAAGCAGTTAACGAGCGTCGAGAAGAGGCAACCGCCCTCGTCGTTCTGCTGGGAAAAAACTCGAGGCTGCAGAACTAGAAAGGAGGAAGAATTTAGAGACAAAGACTTCCATCAGCAACAGGCACTGACTGTCCCTTCTGCCACAGTGAGGAGTGAGCCGATCAGCACGAGAAGCAAGGCGGCCACGGTGACTGTGAGTAAGGGAAAGTAAAAAGAATAACCGGAGGATAAGGGCGGTGCACTCGACCACGGTCGAGGGGGAAAGGAGCCGGACAGAAGTCGGGCCCAGAGGCGCTGAGACTGGGGCAGCGTGGAGCAAGGAAGCCGCGGTACAGACAGGCTGGGGGACGCAACGGCGTCGTGAGACAGCTAGACCACGACCGGCGAAAAAGGCCGGGCAGCGACCGAAGCCACGAAGCGCTGCGACCGGGAACGTAGGCGCGGGAAGAGATAAACTCAGCCGCAGCCGGGGAGGGAAGCACCGGACTGCGAGAGGGCTGGGAGGCGCGATTGGGAGCCGAGCGAGCGGGAGAAGCAGAGCCAACCAAGGGAGACTGAGCGAGAGCCAGTCCAGCGGCTGAAACTGTTCTCCGTCAACGGGGTGTACCCAGCGCCGGTAGAGCCGAGCGAGCGGGAGAGAGACAGAGCCCGAGCAAGGGTGTGGTAAACCACGTTCACTATCGTATCACTGTTAGTAGTTAGCACTGTTCACCACTGTTCGTTATAACTGTATCACTGACCACTATTGTATCACGGTACGAGGTCGCCTCTTGCCACACTGCTATACCTGGGATGACCACTGCCGACTCCGCCTTGGCTCCACCCACCAGGCCAGGTATAAAGGTGAGCGACTGGCTGGTATTCCTCCTGCTTGGATCGGATCACCCATGAGAGTGGGCTCTGTTATTTAGTCAATAAAAACCTTTAGTCACCTTCGTAACTCTTCGCCTTTTATTGGAGGAATTGATAGGTATATCAATTTTATTGACTAAATTTAATGATGTCCGACAACGAGTCACAACCGGCGGAGGAGCCACCAGCGCAGCTCCCAGGAGCACAGCCACACCAGCCAGCTTGGCTGCGAGCCCTCAGACCGCCGTACCTGGACCTGAACCCACGAGCAGCAAACTCAGCCGCAGACTTTAAACACTGGCTGGTCTGCTTCGAATCATACCTGAGAGAATCCAGCGTCCCTCAGGCATCCAAACTAAGTGTCCTGCAGGCACAACTGAGCCCGAGAGTATACACTCTCATCGAGGACATGACTACCTACGAGACCGCCATCAACCTGCTGAAACAGAAGTACCGGACCCCGGTAAACTACATGTACGCTAGGCACCTCCTAAGATCACGGCCGCAACAGCCAGGAGAATCAGTAGCCGAATTCTCACAGGCGCTATATGCACTCGCCAGGAACTGTGAGTTTAAATCGGTGTCGGCAGCCGAAAATACTGAAGATAATATCCGCGACGCATTCCTGAAAGGCCTACGGTCCGAGTACTCACGGCAAAGACTGCTGGAAGCTAAAGACCTCAGCATGGAAAAAGCTGAAGCCCTCGCTATCTCCCTGGAAGTGGCCCACCAAGATCAGGAAGCATTTCATTAAGGCCCGCAACCTGACCTACTCCATCGAGGAGGTCAGGACCATGACCAGGAACTGCCAGACCTGTGCGGAGTGCAAACCGCACTTCTATAGGCCGGACCGAGCAAGCCTGATCAAGGCCACCCGCCCCTTCGAGCGCCTGAGCATCGACTTTAAGGGGCCCCTCCCGTCCTCTGACCGTAATGTGTACTTCCTCAACATCGTTGATGAGTACTCCCGTTTCCCCTTTGCCTTCCCCTGCCCCGACATGACCAGTAGCACGGTCATTAAGTGCCTGAATGCCCTCTTCGCCTTGTTCGGGTTCCCGAACTATATACACAGCGACCGGGGCTCCTCCTTCATGAGCGAGGAACTCCGGCAATTCCTCCTAGAGAGAGGTATTGCAGCAAGCAGGACCACCAGCTACAACCCCAGAGGTAACGGTCAGGTGGAAAGAGAGAACGCGACGGTATGGAAGGCCGTCCTCTTAGCCTTAAAGTCTAAGGGCCTCCCAACCTCCCGCTGGCAAGAAGTCCTCCCGACAGCGCTGCACTCCATCCGGTCATTACTTTGCACGGCCACTAACACCACCCCCCATGAACGAATGTTCGTTTTCCCCAGGAAGTCGACTACGGGAACCACTCTACCAACCTGGCTGACCGCCCCGGGGCCGGTCTGGCTGCGGAAACACGTGAGGACCCATAAAACGGACCCCCTGGTCGAGAGGGTGAACCTCCTGCACGCCAACCCCCAGTACGCCTACGTGGCGTACCCAGACGGGCGGGAGGACACTGTCTCCCTACGAGACCTCGCACCCTCAGCCGATCCGGAAACACCGCCACCACCCCCCCCAACCTCAGTCCAGGTAGACGGCATGCCGGAACCCCACGAGCCCTCGCCGACCACGCAAACACCAGCATCAACACCGGATAAGGCACCAGCACCGGATAAGGCAACACCACCGCTGCGGCGATCGGAGAGGCTTACGAAGCCTCCGGACAGACTGACCTACCAGAATTGGTAGTACACTTCACCCCGCCGGACTTAATTCTAAACAAGGGGTGAATGTGGTAAACCACGTTCACTATCGTATCACTGTTAGTAGTTAGCACTGTTCACCACTGTTCGTTATAACTGTATCACTGACCACTATTGTATCACGGTACGAGGTCGCCTCTTGCCACACTGCTATACCTGGGATGACCACTGCCGACTCCGCCTTGGCTCCACCCACCAGGCCAGGTATAAAGGTGAGCGACTGGCTGGTATTCCTCCTGCTTGGATCGGATCACCCACGAGAGTGGGCTCTGTTATTTAGTCAATAAAAACCTTTAGTCACCTTCGTAACTCTTCGCCTTTTATTGGAGGAATTGATAGGTATATCAAAGGGGAACTGAGCGAGAGCCAGCCCAGCGGCTGAAACTGTTCGCCGTCAACGGGGTGTACCCAGCGCCGGTTGCCCTGCCGAGAAAAGGGAAAGCACTGAAGCCGACGCGCAGGCTGTGAACCTGAAAGCCAGCGGCCGTCGCCCGTGGGGAAAGTGTACCCCTCCCGCCAGGGGAAGAAACGCGGGAAGCCGCTATTAGGCGGAGAAGAAGACAGAAGCGGGGAACCGCCATTGAAGTGGGCGGGGAGAGAAGATAAGCGCGGGAAACCGCCATCTTCGCGGGAACCGCCATCTTGAAAAAAAAAAGAAAATTTAAAGAAATAAGCCGTGGTGTTATCAGGAAGAGAGGAAGATGCCTAAGCGTGGTAACATCAACGATTTTAATTCCGAGGTAGAAGACTGGGCCACGTATGTGGAACGCATTGAGATCTATTGTGAGGCCAATAAAATAGAAGAAGATGACAAAGCTATAACCTTGCTAAACTCGATGGGCGCGAAGACATACGGGCTCTTGAAGCATCTACTATCACCAGCTAAACCGGCGGATCAGACTTTCGATGATATTGTGGCTGTTCTGAAGGATCACTTGAACCCCACACCGTTGATGTTGGCGGAACGATTCAAATTCTATGCGAGAACGCAACGGAAAGACGAAAGCAACGCAGAATACTTGGTCGAACTGCGTAGACTAGCGAAATACTGCCAGTTTGGAGGGAATCTGACAGAGGCATTGCGAGACAAGTTCGTGTGCGGATTGGTAAAGGAAGGAACGCAAAAGCGACTACTCGAAGAGAATGACCTTACACTTGACAGGGCTGTCCTTATTGCAGCATCACACGAAGCCGCAGCGAAGGGAACTGCGGAAATGCAGCTAAAGACAGCGGCACTCAGTGTGGATCAAATTACCTCGACAACAACAAAATGCTATCGTTGTGGGAAGACAACACACGACCAGAACCAATGCTGGTTTAAGAACCAGGAATGTAGGAAATGTGGCAAACTGGGTCACATAGCTAAGGTATGCCGGTCAGGGAAGAAGACCAACAACCAAAGGACCAACAACCAAAGGAAGCCATCACAGGAAAAGTACAACAAGGTACACAAGGTGGCTGAGAAGAGTTCAGACGAACAGAATTCGGACTCAGACCCAAACGGCCAGGAGCTGGGTAGTCTGAGAATTCACAATGTGAGTAAGGAAGCTGACCTACAAACTATCTGGGTCATGCTAAAAATAGCTGGAGCCCAAGTGAAAATGGAGTTGGACACTGGATCAGCTCTATCAGTCATAAATCGAAGGGATTACCACCAGCTATTCTCACATATACCCTTAAGAGATACCAAGTTCATATTGCAGACATACACGGGGCATAAAGTATACCCCATGGGAAAGATAAGAGTCAAGGTGAGAGATAGGGGTAAAGAACACCCAAGAATGAACTTATACGTACTACCTGAGGGAGGACCACCACTTCTAGGACGGGAGTGGATCAAGAAAATAGACATGGAATGGCACTATCTAAAAGCCATAACGAGTGAGGACTCGGTGCAGACAATCAGCTCAGATTCTGAATCGGATGACGATAAGACCAACCCAAATGTGAAAGACAAGGCTAAAATGGACTTGCCGACTAAGGTTGGAAAAACGAAGGCATGCAGAAAGGCTTATGCTCCAGAGAAGAACAAAGTTTCAGAACAGATCTCCACCAAACAACGACAACGTAGTTTGACAGAGAATTCTGAGTCTGTTCAGTTTAAGGACATATCCATGATGGAAGAACACCGAGCTCGGACTCAACTTTATTTCAAATCACGACAACAATTAGAACAATTGAGTTACCGTCTCGTACATGAGATGAAAACAATGAAAAAGTTCTATGACACCGAATGGGAGAATCTGGAAAGACAACAGAAGCAGCTAGCTCAAGCAGAGAGCGACCATAGAGCCATCGTGACCAATCACCGATCACATCTCCCTTATGATGTTCAGGAGTTAGAATATTTGCAGAAAGAAGCAAATGAAGAGGAATCTTCAGGAAGCCAGGATTTTATTCCAGTTCTTCTCTACGACTCCTTACAAGCAGAGTTTGAGAAGTTGAAGGAACAGTATGAACAGGCCCAGGCTACAATCCTGGAGGGGGTTAACTCGGCAACCTCCGAAAAGCTAGTTTCAGTGGAAGCATATGAGCAACTAAAGGTTGAACATGAACAAGAAGTCCAAAGGCTGCAGGAAATTCTTAATGAGCTCAAGGCCAAGACAGACTCATCGGTAGAAGTTCCATCCATAGATGAGAAATTAGAGGTGAAAGACATGGCAGAACATGAAAGTCAAGATGTCCAAGAACTCATAAAAATATTGAAGGAAACCCAAGACAAATATGAGGCGGCAATGACCGAGGTTCAACAACTTGAAGAACAGATTCAACTGGGAATTCTTTCAGTGGAAGAAAAGGCAA
Source organism: Somniosus microcephalus (assembly GCF_052327205.1). NCBI lineage: Eukaryota > Metazoa > Chordata > Chondrichthyes > Squaliformes > Somniosidae > Somniosus > Somniosus microcephalus. Next base: position 138,483,859 of record NC_140999.1, on the reverse strand, counting down.
CTGTAAGAATGGCCCCTGAACATGAGCTAGAGAGCATCAAGGCGCAACTTCTCCGAGCGCTTAAAGCCAAAGTACAAGAGAAAAAAAAGGTGAAAGCATTGGAGGAAAAGGTGGATGAAATGGAGAAGACTCTGATCCACAGGGTCCCCGTGGAAGAGTTAACGGTCAGCCAACTCCTTCATATGCTGAGAGACAAGACTCTGCAAGGGGAACCATTTGAACACGAGCTTCAATCTTCAAAGGGAAGGGGTTCGGAGCTCTCAAAAGTTTGGGGAATAGTTGAGGTTGCAACACAGATTTTACAGGGCTGTCGAAAGTACGCTGAATCACGTCAATGTGAACTACAGAATGTTGAAACAGCTGCTCCAGTAGAAGGATTGAATAGCCCGATCAATCAATCCCCGATGGAAGGGGAAGTATTGGAATCACAAATGAGGTCATTAGTGAAGGATTGGCAGGAAACCCAGGAAGAGCGGGATGAATATGAACGCATGAAGAAGTCTCTTCAGGAAAGATGTCTAGGGAGGGAACAACAGTCGGCTAACGTCCGGTTGGGTAAGGAAGAAGTAGCAGGCCCTCTCGCTAGACTAGTTCAGGGCGACACCGAATATTACCATGACCTGTTGAGTGACACGGAATATTACGAGGACTTGGTCTGCCCAGCTTGTGATGAAAACTCCCAAAGTGCAGAAATCAGGATGAAGCACTTAAAGTCTAAGGAACATAGGGCGATGGTGGCGCTACAGCTGGCAGCTGATAAGGGAGCCCGAGAGTCTCCAAGAAGCAGAAAAGAAAAAGACGAAGCAGAAAGTGATAACCATCTAAATCATTATCACTTCTACCAGATCATGTACGTGGGCCCTACGAAGGGAGCCAAATCAATTGGCAAGTAGGAAAAATTACCAAGGCAGTCCAGCTGTTTGTAAAAGTCAGCACTGCTGGTTCAGCAGGACGGAAGTTCAAGCTGTTAAGTCAAGGGATGAGTCACGCTAGCAATGTGAACCGGCTACACCACAGAGATGTTGTTCGGACCGAGTCAAGACCAGAGACTGAATCTGTGAACTGTTCCCGCAGAGACTGAATCTGTAAACTGTTTCCCGCATAGATTATACCTGTGAATTGTTTTACATGAAGTTGAATATATGTTATGTTTAATGGGGGACTAAGTATGTTGTAAGCTAAAAAGGGAGGATTGTAGTGTATGTCTCCGTCTACCTTTAAGAAAACCATTGTATGTAACCGTTCACCTTTAAGAGAACTATTTTAGGTGTGGCATTACTTTGTTGGCTTCTGTATACTGTAATACCGACGGTGACCACACCGGTATATAAGTGCTGTGTCAGGATTATTTGGCAGATTTGCCCTGACCTTCGAATAGTAAAGTCCTGTTTTAAGTTACTCTTGGAGTCTGCGCATTAATTAACTAAACAACCCACAGACTTTACAAAAGGAATGGGCCAGTTTAAACACTGACCCATCTTAGCAGCTAGTCATTTTAACTGTATTCCAGACTACCCATGAGCAACACCACAGCAGATCTCCGAAATATATAAAAGAGTATAAAATTTAGGCTTCAAATAATTTGTTCATTTTATAAGCAGTGTACCACCAGCACATGTGTAATTTATATCTTGCACTTATATCAAAAAGTGACAACTGTGTCTAGAGCAAGTCAAAAGAAGACAAAGTCCTTTCTTCAAGTGACAAAGACTGATCCAAAACATGCTAGTTCAAGTCCAGGGGCTTTTTAATTAGGCAAGTTTGCTGGCCTGAGTTGCATCAGCCCAGGCTACAACTTGGAGCCAGTAGCAAGAAGTGTGTATCCTGGCAGCTGTTCACACAGAATTCACAAAGGTGATGGAGGAGACGGGTGAGACCTGACCCTCTCCATCCTCCAGCCTGTTTCTTAGAGATTACTGAATCTGTCAACATAAGTAGGACAAAATGGGATGAAGGATATTAGTGAAATTCAATTTTCTTTGTAACTTTGGAAATGTAGTCACTCTATTTGGTATTAAAAATTATTAATATTTTTAATTGAGAAAGATAAATTGCTTTTAGCATATGTATAAAAAAAGATTTAAACTTCAGTATTTAATGACTATTGTCATTAGTAATAATACACTTTTCCATGGCACTTTGATTGGCTATACCATCAGTATGACCTCTGACATTGCCATCTAGTGTTTCTCCTGGTTGAACAAAGCTGCTTCCATATCTTAACAGCTGCTGAGACCAACTCCCACCAATAACAAAGTGTAAAAAAGTACAAGTAAAATATACTATACTTATAAATATATTGGAAATAATGTGTCCATTGTAAAAGAGCTAACCTTAAAGGAATTGTTGCTGAATGCTTACCCTGAGCATTGTCCATTTTATTAAAACTTTATAACTCATAATTTTTAACAAGAACTGATCGATCTGCGGCGGTGTTTCTCAAAGTGAGTTGGGGTACACTGCTTGCAGGGATGTGGAAGTGGAAGAGAGTACACATCTACCCAGACACAAGGAACATTTTTAGATTTTTAAAAAATAAATAAAGAGGTCCTGAAATTGCTCTGGTCACCATCTGACCACTGGGATCACACCTGAAAGTCCCTTCCAGCACTCAGAGCACAGGAGCATGCGGGTGTTGGAGGGCATATCATTAGCTTGGGGGCAAGCACCACTTTGGGCACATCACTGGCACACATTGCTCCCATGCCAACGCAAACTTCAGCTTCCATCTGCCCGGGGGAGGGGAATGTTGTTCTCAGGCCTTCCCCACCCCGTGCTCAGCCACAGCACAAGTTCGATCAGCCTCTGAGAAAGCAGGCCATTCTGGCTGAATGTCAAGGACATTTTCTGAAATATTTTCGAGGGTCACGGCCACTGCCTGGCCTGGAGTTCAATGGTGGAGTCCACATGCACCCTTTTGGAGGCTGGTGTGCCTCAACTCACCAGATGTACCAGCTACACAACCAATGTCCAGACTGTGGATCAGGTGGTGGAACTCCCGGTTTAGTGTGTTCTCAAACCTAGCCTCCCCCCCCTGCCAGCCCATCATTTACTTTGTATGAAGTGAATGAAAGTTCTGCCCCTTACAGGTCAAATTGGAAACTTCCAGAAATCCGTTGTTCCTGAGAGTTCTGTCGGTCTAACTATTTTTTGCACAAAATCAATTTATAGTAATCCTTTTTTCCCTACTAAAACTATTACTTTATCTGGAAAATATTCTCCCTTTTCTTCCTTTCCTGAAGACATTGACAGCTTCCTGGGGTATGATTCCATGGATGCCGGTTGCCCTTTGCCATCTTGACCCAGCAGCCAAACATGGGATCTTCCTGTTTGGTATCATTCTGCTGCTCACAGGATAAACTCACTGAGCAATCCAGGGAGCATGTGTGTGTTTTCTGACAACAACTAGCAGGAGTTACAGGGTCAAATACTGACTAAAGGACTTCCAATCATCATCAACCTTTAACTACAGTAAACAATGCTGCAGCCCAGAATACTGGAGTATAATGTGAGGTATATACCAGAGCCATAAGAAAATTGGTAGCATTACAGTTTCATTCCTCTCTGAGCCACTTTTAATGAATTCAATTCAGCCCAGAGTGAAAGCGTATACCAGCAATTAATATTTCTTTCAATGGCATGCTTGAGATTCCTAAACGCAAACGGCAGAGCATGTAAAAAAATATGCTTGGACTGTCTCAGGAATGTACTTACTTATGTGGAGTTTATTTAATCCACAGTCTTTTATATTTATTATTTCCTCTGTACTCCACTGACCTGGTTTTGACCTTGGAGGGTTTCTTTCAAGAGCTCCCCTATAAGACCAATGAAGTATTTAGGTGCCACAAAGGTTGGACTTGGCAAACATAAAGCAACAACAACTTGCATTTATATTGCACCCACAACATAGTAAAACGTCCCAAGGCGCTTCACAGTAGCGCCATCAGACAAGATTTAACACCGAGCCACATAAGGAGACATTAGGACAGGTCTAAGCTTGGTCAAAGAGGTAGGTTTTAAGGAGTATCTTAAAGGAGGAGAGAGAGGTAGTGAAGTGGAGTGGTTCAGGGAGCAAATTCCAAAGCTTGGGGCCCAGGCAGCTAAAGGGATGGCCGCCAATGGTGGAGCAAATGTTTTAATTATGCTGTGGCGGAGCCACCATTGGGCTATGGACATTGTATATAATTCCTTTTTACAGCTCTGTTATAAAGTCTGACGATGTACCTTTAAATGTATCTGTTACTGCACTCAGGCTTCATTCCTGTACTCTGCGTGATGACGTCATGACGTCAGAGCTCGGAACCCTCTAGCAGTTCCAGACAGTTGGAGAGAGGGTCCTAGCTCGGAACCTTCTAGCAGTTCCAAGCAGTTGGAGAAAGGTTTCCAAGCAGACCAGACACGTTTCCAGTTCATCCTGTAGTTGTTAACTTGCTTCGTTTGCTCATTAAAGTTTATTGTTTTGACTTCGTGAGTCGATCTCCATCTTTTGGTAAGGAACAGAGGTTCCTACATTGGTGACCCCGTTTTACTTCGAACGGATTCGTTGAAAAAACAACATGGACACGAACGCCGTCACGATCAAACTACCACACTTTTGGGAGCAGCAGCCAGCCGCGTGGTTTTGCCAGGCAGAAGCTCAATTCCAGATCCGGGGAATTACAGCGGATTCGACCCGTTATTACTACGTGGTCTCCGCCCTTGACAGTGCCACGGCCTCGCGAGTCGTCAGCCTCCTCGAAAGTCCGCCTACCGACGGCAAGTATGAAGCATTAAAAACACGCCTTCTCCAAATTTTCGGTCTGTCCAAATCTGAACGTGCCCGACACCTAATCGCCATGCCCGGTCTCGGGGACTCGAAACCCTCAGAGCTCATGAGCCAGATGCACACGTTGCTCGGCTCGGAATCCCAGTGTTTTTAATTCTGTGAGCTCTTCCTCTGCCAGCTACCGGAGCCCGTGCAGACTGCCTTGGCCAACTCCGCAATCACGGATTGTGCCGAACTCGCCGCGGAGGCGGATAACATCTTTTCAGTCGCCCAACAGTCACAGAAACCCACAGAAACCCCACAGTGCAGATAGAGGCCATTTCGGCCCATCGAGCCTGCACCGACACATATCCCACCCGATCCCCGTAACCCCTACACCAACACATATCCCACCCTATCCCCGTAACCCCACGTATTTAATCCCCCTAACACTAAGGGTCAATTTATCATAGCCAATCAACCTAACCCGCACATCTTTGGATGCCACGCAGCCACAAAACGCCAAGGCAGTCCGGAGCCCCCCACCGACACTGACCCAATTTACCCCGAGCTGCAGCCATGTTGCGCCACCACGAGTCGCCCATCTCCCATGAGGTTGAACCAGTCTCCTCTTCCTACGGGTTGGTGCATTTACCATTCTCATTTTGGCGCGAAAGCCAGGAATTGCCGTCCACCCTGCAGTTTCTCCCAAGAAAGAAAAAATCCTTTTTCAAGTCGCCGGGGTTCGAGACACCATTCTAATCCTGCTGCACACGCGGGGATCACGATGGCTGTGAGATCTGCAGGAAAACTCCTGTACATCACTGACTCCCTTTCAGGACACCGCTTCCTCTGCGACACTGGCTCCCAGTGCAGTATCCTGCCGGCGTCGAAGCTCGACCTGCAGTCCGGTGGCCAGGGTCCCTCCCTTGAGGCAGCTAATGGCACAGCCATCCGCACGTTCGGAAAGCGTTGGATCCAATTAAGTTTCGGCGGCCAGCGTTTTAGATGGGAGTTCATCACTGCAAGGGTTTCGCAGGCCATCCTGGGGGTGGATTTCCTCTGCGCTAATGGTTTCTTAGTCGACGTTTGACACTGCCGGCTCATCAACGCCTCGACTTTTCATTCGGTACCCTGCCACCGAAGCACTGCAGCGCATTGGTCTGTGGTTTTTGCAGTCCCCGCCGCCAATGATTTCTCTCTTCTCCTCAAAGATTTCCCCGAGCTCACCAGGCCTACCTTCTCTGCATCAGTAGCAAGACACGGTGTGATGCACCATATTACTACAACAAGGCCCCCCATTTACGCAAGAGCACGCAGGTTGGAACCCGTCAAACTTGCGGCGGCCAAGGCAGAGTTTCACACAATGGAACGCCTAGGCATCATCCGACGGTCCAATAGTCCTTGGTCCTCGGCCCTGAACATAGTCCCTAAGCCAGGCGGTGGATGGCGACCATGTGGCGACTACCCCGGACAGATATCCAATCCCTCATATACAGGACTTTTCGGCCCACCTGGCGGGGAATTGCATTTTCTCTAAAGTAGACCTCGTACGCGGCTATCATCAAGTGCCGGTTAATCCTCAAGACGTCCCCAAAACCGCCGTCATCACACCCTTCGGGCTTTTTGAGTTTCTCCGTATGCCGTTTGGGCTAAAAAATGCAGCACAGGCTTTCCAACGGCTTATGGATTCCGTCTTTCGAGACCTAACATTCGTCTTCGTCTACTTAGACGACATACTCATCGCCAGTAGCAGCCACACTGAGCACATCACGCACCTGCATGCCCTGTTCTCTCACCTTAGTCAGCATGGCCTAATCATCAACCCAGCCAAGTGCCAGTTTGGTCTGCGCACTATCGACTTCCTGGGCCACAGAATCACCGCAGATGGTGCAGTCCCTCTAGCCTCCAAGGTGGAGGCCGTCACATCTTTTCCCCTGCCGAAGACCGTGAAGTCCCTCCAGGAATTCTTGGGAATGGTCAACTTTTATCACAGATTCGTTCCCAAGGCAGCCTTGTTGATGCAACCATTCTACGAGGCCATCAGAGGCAGAGCAGGCAAAGATCAGATAGAGTGGACACCTCACATGAACCAAGCCTTTGTTGATACCAAAAATGCCCTAGCTGCAGCAACCATGTTGGCTCACCCCCTCCCAGGCGCAACCATCGCCCTCACTACAGACGCCTCTGACTACGCCATCGGGGCGGTTCAAGAACAGTGGGTCAATGGGGCTTGGCAACTGCTGGCTTTCTTCAGCCGACAGCTGAGGAAGAATTAACAGAAGTATAGCACCTTCGACAGAGAACTGTTGGCACTCTTCCTGGCCATCCGCCATTTCCGCTTCCTCCTGGAAGGACGGCCATTTATGGCTTTTGTTGATCACAAGCCGCTGACCTTCGCGATGGCTAAGACAACAGAACCATGGTCGGCGCGCCAGCAACGCCATCTCACATATATCTCGGAGTTCACCACCGACATCCAGCATGTCTCCGGGAAGGATAACATGGTGGCGGATTGCCTCTCCCGCGCTCAGCTCCACGCAGTACATCTTGGTGTCGACTATGTCAGATTGGCAGAAGACCAGAGGGCGGATCCTGACGTGCAGGCGTACCGCACCACACCTTCCAGTTTGCAAGTGGCTGACGTGCCTTTCCAGTCCGCAGGGACCACACTCCTGTGTGACATTTCCATGGGTGTTCCACGCCCAATCGTCCCGGCCGAATGCCGCAAAAGAATCTTCGACACTATCCACGGGTTGTCACATCCCGGCATGAGAGCGTCTCAGCGGTTAATGATGAAGAAATTCATTTGGAAGGGCATGCATCTCGACGTCCATGACTGGACACATTCCTGCGGGACCTGCCAGAAAGCCAAAATACAACGCCACGTTAAAGCCCCACTCTCCACTTTTCTGGTCCCGGAGCGCCGCTTCGACCATGTACACGTGGACCTCGTTGGCCCTCTTCCTCCTTCTCGCGGGCACACTCATCTTCTCACCATAATTGACCGCACTACTAGATGGCCAGAGGCGATTCCTTTGGTTGCAACCACGGCAGCGGACATCTCCAGGGCTTTCATCTCGTCATGGGTGGCACGTTTTGGGGTACCGGCTGACATCTCTTCGGACCGAGACCTCAGTTCACCTCTAAGCTTTGGAACGTCATTGCTCAAAGTTTCGGTGCCAAACTTCATCGTACCACCGCCTACCATCCACAGGCGAACGGCCTCTCTGAAAGGTTTCACAGGTCTCTTAAAGCAGCACTACGTGCCAGTCTTACCGGGCCGGGGTGGATAGACAAGCTTCCTTGGGTGCTACTAGGTCTTCGCACGGCGCCAAAGGACGACCTGCAATCTTCCTCGGCGGAGCTAGTCTTTGGGCAACCGCTCAGGGTTCCAGGTGATTTTCTTCCTCCTCACACTGAACCTTGGTCTCCAGCTCAGCAACTCATCAGCCATCAGGAAGCGGCCAAGAACTTCATCCCGGTTCCTACTTCACATCATGACCGGCAACGTTCCTACATTCCAGGGGACCTCAAGAACGCGGGGTACGTGTTCATCCAGCAGGATGCACACAAAGACCCTCTCAAGCCACCGTACACCGGTCCTTTTCGTGTCATCTCCTCGGGTGATAAGACCTTCATAGTCGACATCGGCGATAAAAGTGACCACATCTCTGTAGACAGGCTGAAACCTGCTCATCTTGACCTCAGCGCACCAGTTGTCACTGCCCAACTGCCTCGTCGCGGTCGTCCTCCTTCGACTGCCGGTGTCCCACAGCCACAGTCGACCACCAAGACATCAGGGTCCATCGCACCGAGTCGCCTGCGATCGTCTTCTTCTTCTTCTGCTTCGGCAACGTCATCCCAGCCTCAAACTACGGCTGTTTCATCTTCTACCTCTTCGTTCCAGCCGCCAGAGTACCGTAGTCGTTTGGACAGGCTCGTCAGACCTCCTTCTCGCCTTACCTTCGCCGTTAAAAGCTATTCTGGGGGGGCGCATGTGGCGGAGCCACCATTGGGCTATGGACATTGTATATAATTCCTTTTTACAGCTCTGTTATATAGTCTGATGATGTACCTTTAAATGTATCTGTTACTGCACTCAGGCTTCATTCCTGTACTCTGCGTGATGATGTCATGACATCAGAGCTCAGAACCCTCTAACAGTTCCAGACAGTTGGAGAGAGGATCATAGCTCGGAACCTTCTAGCAGTTCCAGGCAGTTGGAGAAAGGTTTCCAAGCAGACAAGACACGTTTCCAGTTCATCCTGTAGTTGTTAACTTGCTTCGTTTGCTCATTAAAGTTTATTGTTTTGACTTCATGAGTCGAACTCCATCTTTTGGTAAGGAACAGAGGTTCCTACAATGTAAACTTTAGGGTGGCAACGTGGCATAATGCTGTGCCATGAAACAGTACAAGCCTACAATTCTCCATTTGGCAAAATACCCAATTTTGGCCTTACCATCGGGAGGGAGGGCGGTGTTAGGGGTGCATTGATGGAGAGGATGAACAGAGAGCAGTCTATTCTTCAAAGGAGAGGTGGAACAATATCAGGAATGGCCCAGAATTCCTCTTTTAGTGACTTGCTAATGAGATTGAGGGAATACACAGCTTTACAATATGAAGCTTTGAATAGAGAGCTTTTACATAGAAGTACATAGAATTTACAGCACAGAAACAGGCCATTCGGCACATCAATATGCTGATGTCTATGCTCCCACGAGCCTCCTCCCACTCTATTTACTTCATCTCACCCGATCAACATATCCTTCTATTTCTTTCGCCCTCGTGAGTTTATCTAGCTTCCCCTTAAATGCATCTGTGCTATTCACCTCAACCACTCCACGTGGTAGCGAGTTTCACATTCTAACCACTCTCTGGGTAAAGAGGTTATTTGTCAGAACCTTACTTGGAATGTTAAACCATTTTTACTCTTTTCAGATGCTGATGGACCTGCTGTGTATTTCTATCATTTTCTGTTTTTATTACACACAAGTCAGCATTCCTATTTTCTTTCACACCCCATTTATCACTTTGCAGTTACAGTTAAACAATTCCCTCCTATTTAAGTATGCTGCCTATCTCATTATGACATATCACAGCAGACACAGCCTTCCCTCTGTGCCAGAAAAATATGAAAGCAGGAGTTTCATACAAGTGACGAACTAAAGGGAAACTCAAAGAAAGAAACCTAAAGGGCAGATTACTCAGCCTAACCCGAAAGTGAAGGAAAAGTCTACCACATTAAAAACAAAATCAATCTTTTTGTCTACCCACCACCAGGCCCTTCAATGTGCTGAAAATGGCCATTTTGCAAGTGATTAGCTTGTAATTCTTGAACAAGATCAACCAAGATTTTGTCAGCCAAACACAATGCTGTATTTGAAAAACATTCAGTCATCTCTCTATTGTATACTTCAATCTGTTTCCTGCAGAAATCACTTCATATGATTTTAGCATTTGGAACTTTTTTTCCTATTATGAGGTGAGGATGAGAAGGAAGGTGGCCAATCTTCTTCAATGACCTCTTTAATTCATTCTAGAAACAGACAGTTCAGTGCTAGAAGGTTCCGAGCTCTTACTTGACTACATTTAATGAGTAAGAGGCTCCTACAGTGCAGAACTCCACAGAGACCTCCAAAACTATTAGGAAAAAACACAAATGTGCTGGAGATGGAGAAATGCAAGATTACAAGAGAGGTATTTCATTAATGCATGACAGTAAAGCACTGCAGATATTGCAGGCACAAATGAATATACTTTTTTTTTTACTTAGACCACCCTGAAAAAAAAGCTATTTTACAAATCAGGAAACAGAACACAATGCAGACTTTTTTTTCTCTCAAATTATCTGTACTTGAAGCTGTGCATTCAATGGATCTGCTTTGTGTTTGGGTTAGCTGGTTTTCCATAATGAAAAGCCAAAACAAACCTTTATCATTGGAATGTAACCAGATGCTTCAAAGTTATTTCCAAGTAAATAGCACCTGATAATGGTTTCAACATTCCCACTTCTGCTCAGGCTCTGGTTAGATTTTAGAATACTATGCCAGTCCCACCCTCAGCGAAATGCATGAGAGATACAGAATCCTTTGGTTGAAACTAAAAAAAAGCAGAGCACACATTGCAGTAACTAACACAAAACAGCAAATACTCAGAAGAGCTCTCATGAATCTAAAACATCAACATGTTTTTTCTTCTTTCAGATATTGATTGATCTGCCGTCTATTTCTCATTTTTGTTTTTATGTTTTTTATTCCTTTAATGACTAACCACTACATATGACCTCTAAAGAATTACAAGGCAGTGTGTACATCTCTGTGCAAAAGGTTAATTAATGCTGTTTTCAGACTTAAGAATAATAATAAATAAAGAACCTGAACTGGTGCTTGCAGCTAAAGAAAACCTTTATAAAATGACATTTTAGAATATATTACAATTATGAGACTGGGCCTTTGTTAACCAAATTAAGTTTATCTTTTTAAAATATGAGTGGGCTGCAGGGAAGAAAATTCACAGACAATTAACTAATTAGGAACTGAGGATGTGGCAATGATCTCTAAGTATTACAAATGGAGCAGATGGGTTTTAATTTTAAAAACTTATATTACAAATGTAACTGGGCCCATGTTTAAAATATTGGTTAATTTTTAAATCATAGTAAAGCACGTTTGAAATATTATGGATAGACTAGAGGGTGAGCAAGGTAATTTTTTTCATTTGAATCCCTAAAGTTCATTGTGTACAAATGTCATAATTCTGAATAATATTTATGATAATGGACTAAAATGACCATAGGGTGTTGTACATTCATCCGCGTAACAGCTCACGGATGAAGCACACCAATGCTAAATCTTTATTTCATAATATGGCAATGAGCAATTGAAATATAGCAGGTTGGAATTCTAGGACTGCTCGTGATATGGGAAAGCATTCAACAACAACAACAACTTGCATTTATATAGCGCCTTTAAAATAGTAAAACATATCCAGGCACTTCACAGGAGTGTTATCAAACAAAATTTGACACCGAGCCACGTAAAGTCATATTACAGCAGATTGGTCAAAGAGGTAGGTTTTAAGGAGTGCCTTAAAGGAGGAAATCAAGGTAGAGAGGCGGAGAGTTTTAGGGAGGGAGTTCTAGTGCTTAGGGCCGAGGCAGCTGGAGGCACGGCCGCCAATGGTGGAGTGATTAAAATTGGGGATGCACAAGAGGCCAGAATTGTAGGAGCGCAGATATTGCGAAGCGTTATAGGGCTGGAGGAGATTACAGAGATAAGGTTGGGCGAGGCCATGGAGGGATTTGAAAACAAGGATGAGAATTTTAAAATCGAGGCATTGCACAACCAGGAGCCAATGTAGGTCAGCGAGCACAGGGGTGATGGGTGAACGGGACTTGGTGCAATTTAGGGTACGAGCAGCAGAGTTTTGGATGAGCTCAAGTTTATGGAGGATGAGAGATGGGAAGCTGGCCAGAAGTGCGTTAGAATAGTCAAGTCTAGAGGTAACAAATGCATGGATGCAGGTTTCAGCAGCAGATGAGCTGAGGCAGGGGCGGAGTCGGGCGCTGTTACGGAGGTGGAAGTAGGCAGTCTTAGTGATGGCATGGGTATGTGGTCAGAAGCTCATCTCGGGGTCAAAACAACACCAGGTTGCGAACAGTCTGGTTCAGCCTCAGACAGTTGCCAGGGAGTGGGATGGAGTTGGTGGCTAGGGAATGGAGTTTGTAGCAGGGATCAAAGACAATAGCTTCGGTCTTCCCAATATTTAGTTGGAAGATTTATATAACGCATTTAACATAGAAAAAAAACCCAACGTGCTTCACAGAAGCTTAATCAAACAGAAACGGACACTGAGCCAAGAAGGAGATATTAGGAGTGAGATCAAAAACCCACCTCTTTGACCAAGTTTTTGATCACCCCTCCTCATATCTCCTTCTTGGCTCAGTGTCCATTTTTGTTTGATTAAGCTTGTGTGAAGCACGTTGGGGTTTTGTCCTATGTTAAAGGCGCTATATAAATGCAATTTGTTGTTATTTTAATGTCCTCCATCAACAAATAGCTTGTGAACATTCACTGCCTATTGAAGAATGACTATTTGCTTGAGATAATTCAATGTTGCCAGTTCCTGAGGAAACACACCCCAGTGTGAGTCAGCACCTTCAGGAAAGCAGAAGAGAAAACTGGGATTTTTTTTACTAAAAGGTTACTTTCCATTTCAACTATCCAGGCAAGATCTACAAAATGCTACCACGTGACAGGGTAGCACTGATCACTGGTGTTCCAAACCACTATGAAACAGGTGTCAGTCCCAGTTTTGAATCTATATTACCCAACTTGATGAGTTCCTGATTTGGCTGTGCTGTTTGGGGCTAAACATCAGGATAATAATTAGAGGCCAGGGACTGATTGGAGGCCACAGGGGTAATCAGACCGGGTGGAAGGAGAGCCAGGGAGAAGCAGGCCCTGGGACGTCGGTACTACGGCGGCTGAAGATTGTCGGGCAGGAGTGCGGGAAAGGCGGAGCGAGGCGAGAGCGGACCCTATTGTGATGGCACCGATGAAGATGGCTGCCGTCTGTTAAGTCCGTGAATGATTGAGACACGGACTAGCAGGAGTGAAAACAGATAGATCTTTACTGGTGGAAGTCCATAACGAAACTAAACAACAGAGGCTCTCTAGCGCCTTTTATACAGGGATGGTCACTGCCGGTACTGCAGTCTGAGACCAGTTATTCTCTTAAAGGTACATACACAACAATTCCTCCCCTTTTAGATAAACAGTACATAACATTCATTTAACAACTAAATGATAACGAATTACAATCACAATTACTGTTACTAGATACAGTGGTTAAGTTTAAGCAATTATAAGTTCAGTCTTTGAGGAGGCTTCCTGATTCTGTCTGGATAACGCCTCTTTGGGGTAACAGGTTCTTCTGGCAATGTTGAGTCGGAATCAATGTCGTTGTTTGGTTCATCTGCTTCCAATATTACCGGTTCTGCGGTAGCTGCAATTGGAACATCGATTTCATTACCAGGTGTATCAGATCGTGGTGTGGAGTTGACGTTTTCCAGTGACTCTAGAATCTGGTCAGCATGGCGTCTTACAATGCTCTCCCCAACGTCCACGGTATACATGAGAGGTCCTTGTCGTGTACAAATCGTTCCTGGCTGCCATTTCTCAGTGCGGTAGTCCCGGGCCAAAACTGGTTGACCTATCTTAAAACTCCTGGTCGGCCTTTCATTCATATTCTGAAACTGCCTGTTCTCCACATCTCTTCGGACGTTTGGCTTAACCAAATCCAAGCGGCATCGTAGTCTTCGGCTGAAGAACATCATGGCTGGAGTTTGGTTGGTAACCGCATGTGTCGCATTCCGGTAGGCAAACAAGAAGTTGTCCACCTTGTGTTGTAGGGGTATATCTTCATTACACATTGCCTTGATAGCCTTCTTGAATGTTTGGACAAACCTCTCGGCCAATCCATTAGTGGCTGGGTGATATGGGGCAGATGTGTAATGCTTAACACCATTGTTCTTTAAGAACCTCCGGAACTCTTCAGACACAAACTGTGGTCCATTGTCAGAGCAAATCTGTTCAGGCAGCCCATTCCTGGCGAATATGGTTCGTAAAACTGTGATAGCTTTTTCCGTGGTGGTTGAGGACATTTTTATTACCTCTGGCCACTTTGAATGTGCATCCACCGCAATTAAAAACATCGAGTCCATGAAGGGACCAGCAAAATCAATGTGCATCCTTTGCCATGGAAATGAGGGCCACTCCCATGGATGCAGAGGAGCTTGTGGTGGGGCGTTTTGGACCTTCTGGCATCCTGCACAGCTCTTGGTCATCTCTTCGATTCCTCTATCGATTCCCGGCCACCACACAAACGCTCTGGCTAAGCTCTTCATTTTTACCCCACCCAGATGACCCTCATGAAGCTCATTGAGCACTCTATCCGTCAACTTAGGTGGAATTACTACTCTGGATCCACACATCAAGGTTCCTCTGCACACTGACAGCTGTTCTCTTCTCGGCGAGAATGCTGGCAGCAGTGGTTCACCATGTGCTGGCCATCCCTTCACCGTTAAATCATAGACCCGTGATAGTGTCGGGTCATTCCGTGTTTCCTTTTCTATGTTTGCATTCATCACAGGGAGAGACATTCGACTATGGTCGAGTGGAATAACTCCATTGGATCCACTGCAAGGTCTTCTTCTTCCACCGTCGGCAACGGTAGACGTGACAATCCATCAGCATTTCCATGCTGTTTAGTTCCTTTGTACTCGATGTCATATTGGTGTGCCCCTAGGAAAAGGGACCATCTCTGCAGCCGTTGTGCTGTCATTATCGGTACGCCCTTCTGAGGGTTGAAAATGGAGACAAGAGGTTGATGATCGGTTAGTAGAGTAAATTTTTGACCGTGCAGGTAGTGATTGAACTTCTTCACCCCCCACACCAGGCTGAAGGCCTCTCTGTCAATCTGGGCGTAGTTACGCTTGGCAGAAGTTAACAAGCGTGACGCAAAAGCTATCGGCCTCTCCAAACCATTAAGGAATTTATGTGACAGTACTGCCCCAATGCCGTAGGGAGACGCATCACACGCCAGCCTGATTGGCAGTGCTGGGTTGTAGTGAGCCAATACTTCCTTCGAAGTGATTAAGTCCTTACTCTTCTGAAAAGCACGTTTACAATCATCGCTCCATTTCCATGCTACCCCCGTTCGTAGCAGGGCGTTCAGTGGGTGCAGAATTGTCGACAAATTCGGCAAAAACTTATGATAGTAATTCACCAACCCGAGGAATGACCTCAGTTGCGACACATTTTCAGGCGCTGGGGCCTTAACAACCACTTCAATTTTGTCAGGGGACTTATGTAACCCCTCTTCATCAATCACGTGGCCACAATACGATATCTGTTTCTTAAAAAATTCGCACTTGGGGCGGTTGGCTCGCAGCCCATGTTCCCGTAGTCTAGTGAGCACCTGTTCTAGGTTGTTAAGGTGTTCACTGTCTTCTTCACCTGTTACAAGGATGTCGTCCAAGTGACACTGAGTCCCTGGAATCCCTTGCAGGACTTGTTCCATCGCTCTTTGCCATATCGCCGGAGCCAATGCTACTCCGAATACCAATCGATGATACTGGTAAAGACCTTTGTGAGTGTTTATCATGAGATACTTCCTAGAGGACTCTTCAACCTCCATCTGCAAATATGCTTGTGCTAGGTCAATTTTTGTAAAACGCTTCCCTCCAGACAGTGAGGCGAAGATGTCTTCTATCCTTGGAAGAGGATATTGTACTGTGTGAAGGACAGGGTTCACCGTCACCTTGAAATCCCCACAGATGCGAATCTTCCTTGGCTCTCTGGACTTATTGCTTAACGTTTTCTTCATGACAGGAACGATGGGTGTCGCCCACTCGCTCCAGTCGACCTTAGACAACACGCCCGCCTTCTCCAGATTCTCCAGCTCTGCCTCGACGGCTGGACGAATTGCATTTGGTACCGGTCTCGCTTTGAAAAACTTGGGAACTGCATTCTCTTCTATTTTTAATGAGACGGTTACGCCTTTAAGCGTGCCCAGTTCTTGTTGAAATACCTCTTTGGCGTTAGCTAAGATTGTTGACAATCGTCCAGGAGTGACGTCTTCATCTTTTTTACCGTCCACCGTCATTGCATGAATGGAATGCCAATCTAAGTTTATCTTCCTGATCCATTCCCGTCCCAATAACGGTGGTCCACCGTTTGGCAGTATATAGAGATACAATTTCCGCATTTTCTTGCCATTGTATTCGACAGGCACCCTTATTTTTCCTCTGGGGTATACTTTTTGCCCCATATACGTCGTCAAGACGATGGATGTCTCTCTCAAGGGTATGTGTGAAAATAGCCGCTCGCAGTCTCGTCAATTCATGACGGTTAGCGCTGATCCTGTATCCAATTCCATTTTAACTTGGGACCCTGCTATCGTGAGAGTGACCCAAATGGTTCAGTGATCCTCTTTTGCGATTACATTGTGAAGTTTGAGACAGATTAGTCTCCTGTTTCCGGATTCACTATCGCTCATCTGGTCTTTGGAACTACTGTCCGTCATCTTTTGTACTTTCTTGTACGGTTCCTTAGTAGCCTTTTTGTTGTCGCTGGTCTTCTTCCCAGACCTACAAACTCGTGCAATGTGTCCAATCTTCCCGCATTGTCTGCATATTTTGTCTTTGGACCAGCAGTCCTTCTGGTCATGGTTAGTTCTGCCGCAGCGATAACATTTTGCAAATCCCCGTGTCATTTCGTGGGTGCCGTATTCTTGTGGTTTTTGTTGAATTTCTGCAGCTCCCCTGGCTGCTGCTTCATATGATACTGCCACGCTGAAAGCCTTATCTAGCGTCAGCTCTTTTTCTGCGAGTAACTTCTTCTGTGTTCCTTCACTCAGGAGTCCACAGACAAATTTGTCCCGTAGGGTATCTGCCAGTCCTGCTCCGAACTGGTAGTGCTTTGATAGCTTGCGTAGTTCCGTAAGATACTCAGCATTGCTCTCATCTTTGTGCTGAGTTCTCCTGTGGAATTTAAATCTTTCTGCTATCAACAGCAGTGCAGGGTTTAAGTGCTCCTGTAGAACAGCAACAATTTCATTAAAACTCTTCGCCTTCGGTTTGGCTGGAGTAATCAGATCCCACAATAGGCCGTACGTTCTAGCGCCCATTAAGTTTAGCAATATTGATGCCTTTTTCCCCTCCGCTATTTCATTTGCCTCAAAATATACCTCGACTCTTTCCACATACGTGGTCCAGTCCTCTAATGTATTATCAAAAGCAGTGATACAGCCAGTCTTCGGCATCTTGCAAATCTAAAATGGCGCCTCCCGCGCTTTGCCTTCTTCCCCGATTTAACAAAATGGCGCCTCCCGCGCTTTGTCTTCTTCCCCGCTGTTGTTAGCGCTGCTTTCCACGGTTTCTTGCGCGTATTCTTTTTCTTTTATTATTTTCCCGTTGTGGAGTGGACTCTCTGGGACACTTCCCTCCCTCTTCTTAGGTCCGAACGCTGCCCGGCTTCGAAACACCGGCCGCGCCCTGTATGCTCCACCCTCTCTCTCTCTCTCTTTGCTTCCCAACTCGCTGCCCGGCCCCGTTGAAAGGCCACCCGATCGAGCTTCAGCCCGCCGCAGCCCAGGAAGGATCAGAGCACTATCTGCCACCAGCCTGATTCGCTGGGAAACCACGGACCGAGGAACCCAGCCTGGCTCTGGAAAGTCGCTCCTGCAAAGCCTTGAACCCGATGATTGACGGTCGACGCCCGTTTCTCGAGTTTCAATGGACTCTATTTTTTTTTCTTCTGGCTCCGACCTTCAACACGTCGTCGGAGCTGCTGCCGAGTTGCAGGTAAGTACGTTTCTTACTCGTCGCCAGTGTTAAGTCCGTGAATGATTGAGACACGGACTAGCAGGAGTGAAAACAGATAGATCTTTACTGGTGGAAGTCCATAACGAAACTAAACAACAGAGGCTCTCTAGCGCCTTTTATACAGGGGTGGTCACTGCCGGTACTGCAGTCTGAGACCAGTTATTCTCTTAAAGGTACATACACAACACCGTCCTTGCGGGCTCCGTGCGTACCAGGCAGCTAAGTGTCCTTTGCTACTTGGTGCGCTCGGCTCGTTAAGAAAAAAACATTTCACTGACTGGATTTCACTTGTTGTATTTGGTTATGTGACAAATAAAAAATTGAAATTGAAATTTTAAACATAAGTCCAAAACAAGCGTGAAGATGGTGTTGCGTCCGCTGCACCCACCTGAAGACTTCACATTTGAGCTATATTAGAATATTGTTGGCAAGCTGCCCAGCTCACCGAGTTAGGAAACAGCTCACCAAACCAGAATTTCCGTGAGCGAGTTGAGCCAGATGTCAGCAGTAAAAGGGGAGGTAGTGCACCAGGTGGGAGAAGCACCCAGCAACGGGCCAAAATATTTTATGCCCAAGGCCCGCCTGATGCCATTTTCCTTGAATAATGTTCCAGATCATTTTTGGAGCAGCATTCAGTGGCCCCTTTAAGGCCTGCTGCTCAGGCCGCTTACCATCTGGTACAAATGGCATACTGGTGTACCCCGATTTTGCAAATGCAAGTAGCCTCGGTTCTGTTTTGGGCAGGAGTACTGGGTGGCCATTTACAGGTTTGCCTCACATCAAGCAGGCCTAATTGCACCCAATGCTACAGAGCAACATTGCTGGAGTCAGATGGGGGCCAATGAGAGAGAAAGAAGATAAACATAAAATGTGAAAGGAAAGTATTTGTTACAATCTTGGAGTTCAAGTGACTTAAAAAACTCCATGAATAACAAAAACCTCAAATGTTTTTGTTACAACCTTTATTAATTGCAAACTGATTTAGTAAAAGTTTTAATAACAGTATATTCCTCACACTACGTGAGGCTATTAATAAAAATCACTAACATCCGCTGAAAAAATGATACTAAAATAAACATTTAAAAATATGTTGAACACATGTTGAACATAAAATCTGCTTTCATTTAAATGTTATAGTAAGGTCGTTCATTTCACAGGGCTTCTATATATTGAGTCCACTTATTTTTTTTACCTGTGTTTTTGTTTTCATGTATTTTTTCATGCATACCTGAGGAAGTAAAGGAACAACAAAACTATTTCCAGTCTACTCATTCTTGTGTGTACAGGAAAGATTTCAGGCCTAAGGTTTATAATTTACTATTTATACTGATATATGTCCACATTTACAGTTTCTTCGATCCTGCTGCTGTTTTCCTTTGTAACTTTCCTTTTCTCTGGTCCTTTTCCATCTGCTTTTTAATGGTTTTATTTTCTCTTTCCAGCTAATTCTGTTGTCCCCTTCCCTCCAATGTTTATTTCTTTATGTCTACTGTTTGTCCAGAAGGCTGTAACACTTAAGTGTGATACTGAGGTCAATTGAACTCTGGTCTTCGCCGAGCTAGTTGATCTCATTTGGTGGGGGTGTTATTATTGGCCTCAAAATGCCTGCTGGGCCAGGGTCCCCAATCCTGATCATTACCCAGTGATCCCTGCTGGAAAGTCTGTGTGGATGTTGGATATGGGCAGGAATCAGCTTTGCTTCTGATGCTTCCTATAGTTGAACAGCTTGCTGGCACTTGCTGTCTGAGCTGACAAGGAGAAAGAATGAACGCCTGGTCAAAGTATCAGGCTGCTACTAGCAACTGTTGATGGGTAGGCCAGCAGGAATCTCTGCCTTCAGGAGAGGAGGGTGAAAATTTGAAAACAAAACTTATTAAAAAAAAATGTAAAATTTCAAAAGTGTCTTAGGTGAAAGAGTATGGTAAAAAAAAATTGAAGTTATTTCCCCCCATTTAGTTCCAAAATGTGTAATGAATAATTTATTGCAAATCATTTTTGAACTATGTACATGTTTCCACTAGGAGGAAGTCATAAAATTACAAAAGGCTGCTTTATGTACATTTCAACATACCTGGTGCAATGGCACGTCTCTCTGATTCAGCTCAGTGCATTAATTATTCTGGTACAGCTGTTATCAGAAACTAGATCCACTATAAGCTACAGTACAACATCAACTTACATTTATTTAGTGCTTTTAATGTAGAAAAACATCCTCAATGGCATTTCACAAAGGCGTAATCAGACACAAATGGATGCTGAGCCAAAAAAGAAGACATTAGGAAGGTCAGAGGTGCATTTAAAGGAAGCTCTTGAAGGAGGAGAGAGAGGTGGAGAGACGGAGGGGTGTAAGGAGACATTTGAGGAGTGTGGGATCTAGGTTGCTGATGGCACAGCCACCACTGATGTGGGGAAGGGAAAAGGAATCCTTGGGGTCTCCAGAAGTAATGGTGCGGGACTGGACATAGGAGCCAGTGCTGGAGATGCTCTGGCTATGATCAGATAGCTAAAAGTGGAACAAAGCGAGGACAGTCATGCTGTACTGGACAACAGAGGAGAGGCATTGGAGGAGGATGTTATGGTTGTCCATACCAAAGGCTGTGAAGAGGTCAAAGAGGATGAGGAGGGAAAATGCACCATGGTGACAATCACAGAGGATGTAATTTGTGACTTTGATTAGGGCCACTTCAGTGCTGTGGTAGGAGCAGAAACCTGATTGGCGAGATTCAAACACGGATTTGGGAGGCAACAACACGTTCAAGGACTTTGGAGAGGAAAGGGAAGTTGGAAATGGGGTGGTAGTTTGCAACGACTTAGGAGTCGAGGGTGGGGTTTTTTAAGAGGGTTGATGATGTTGGTTTTGAAAGGGAGGAGAACAGTACCTGAGGAGAGTGAACAATAAACATTCTGCTGGTTTTAAGAAAGAAAGCACAATTTTAAGAATGTCTTGAATAAAAAGTTGGAGTGTTTCTCCAGATAATCTGAGGGGGAAAATGCTAATTGTTAATAAGTATTTATCAGGAAAGCTTGAAACCACAGGGGCTGAATTGTACATCAGGTATCACGGCATTTATTATTAATAATGGCCTAGAAATTGAGTTTTGACGCAGCCAGGGCTTTAGCGCCGGAAGTTAGTGCCGGCGCTAAGTCCCCCTGCGCGCGCCAAAAATTCAGTAGCGCCGCGCCCAAACGGCTGCCGGCGCTACTGGAGGGTTTCAGCGCCTCCCAATGGGCGCTAACTGCCCCATTGCGGCGCTGTTCCGGCGCTGCGGCACCCGATGCGGTGCGGCAGGCTGGGGACGTGCAGGCCTCCTCCTCCCGTTAAGGAGGAGCTGCCTGCACCCGGCCGCGGCCCGCGCAAATCAGCTTAAAAATGAGCCCGGCACCTCGGACAAGTGCCGGGCTTGCATCTGTTCCGGGGGGGGGGGGGGGGGGAGAAGTCCGGGGAGGGAGCTGCGGGCAGGCGGCCGGCGGGAAAGTGGCCGGCCGCCGCGGGGTCTTTAATGCGCCGGTGCAAACTGGAGTAAGGCACCTCTGACAGAACGTTGCTTGCGGCTGCCACGGGCGAGGCGGCCGCAACTCAATTTCGGAGTTCGGGCGGGTTACCACGGCAACCGGGACGCTGCGCACAGCGATGACGTCATCGGTGCCGGCGCAGCGCTACCGGTGCAACGCCGATTTAGGGCCCCAGGGAATTTTTAAACTGGCCATAACTCTGGCGCTAGTCCCTCTAGCGCCTCAAAAGCGGCGCTAAGGCAACTGAATTTCTAGGCCAATGTCTTTAGTTTCTTTTTCAGAACGTGTCTAGGCCATGGAAAAGATGCCTGATGCCTTCAGCTACGATGGTGCAATGAAGCAAGATAATGAGTTAATCTTGACATTGTTTAATCATTTCATCATCTCTGGCTCTTGCTTTATATTTAATCAGATGAAGCAAATTGACAAGTAGAAACCCCACACACCCATTTTTACATATCTCTAATAATTATATATATTTTTTCTCCTCCAGATTCCTCCCCTTACACGCCACTCCTCTCCCACCAATGACACTGGATCAAGTACATGTTAAACTGCCAGGATTCAGACACCCCGACTAGACTGCTACAAATTGAACCCTTTGCAAAACAAAAGGGATTTAGAATATCAGAACACTCTGCCCTCCACATCCTGGATCTCAGTAGCCTGCTGGTCAGTGTATAAGATATTTTTTTAAATCATAACTTTATTAGTTTCCTCTTTTTATAGCTCAGTGACCTTAACCAATGAGTTGTTGAGCCATACAAACCAGAAAGGTCAGAGGTTTGATCGCCATTCTATGCTGGGTTGGACGGGTCACATTGTCCGCATGCCCGATACGAGAATCACAAAACAAGCGCTCTACTCGGAGCTCCGGCACGGCAAGAGAGCCCCAGGTGGGCAGAGGAAACACTTCAAAGACACCCTCAAAGCCTCCTTGAAAAAGTGTAACATCCCCATCGGGGAATCCCTGGCCCAAGACTGCACAAAGTGGAGGAGAAGCATCCGGGAAGATGCCGAACACCTCGGGCAGGATTTTCATTGGGCCATGGAGTCGGGATTGGAGGCATGTGGGGGGTTAAAATCCCGAAATCAGGGGACACGACCCAATCCCGCACACAACCCGCCTCCATGCCAGTTTCAAAGGAGGCAGGTACTCGCCCCGCACTGGGACCCGCCTCCCCGAGGCAGGAAGGGATTAGTGCCAATTAACTGCCTGTTAACAGGTAGTTAACAGGCAGTTTTTAGCCTAATCCCTATTTTTAATGCTGAAGTGTGGGATTCCCGATGGCTCCAAACCACACCAAGTTTGCGAGGTGGGCCGTCGGGTTGAAGGACTTGGAGGGGTCGAGATGTCGGTGTTCAGGTGAGTGATGTGTGCATGAGTGCAAAGGTAAGTGTGTTTGATGTGTCTAAAGTGTTTAAAGAAGTTTAAATTACCTTTTCTTATCTTTTCAGCCTTCCTTCCTTTAGGTCTCAGGAGTCCCTCATCTCACCGGCACAGAAAGCAGAATGGCTGCGAACTGTCAAAAGTGACAGCCTTCAGCTTTCTGTGCAGGAGAGATTTCTAACTGAGTCTGTGGAGAAGGACTCAGGTTAGAAATAAGACTGTCAGGCCTAGAAATTCAGTGGGCTGCGCCACCCGTTAGTGCCCAAAGAGGGCACTTAGTGGGTTTTATGCCACTGGCCATGCCTCCTGCTAAATTTAGTGGGGCGCTAATGGCGGCGCTAGCCGTTAGCGCTGCGCCACCACTGATGACGTCATCGGTGTGCGCAGCGCCCCGCTACCGCCCCGATCGCCAAATTTGGTAGCACCCCCTGCTTTAACGCCAGTCGCAATTTGCGACCGGTTCAGGGGGGCCTACCTGCGGCGGTAGAGGCGTGGCGGTGCGGGGCGGCCATTTTTTTTGCTGGCCGCCTGCCAGCAGCTCTTCGCGCCGCCATCCCCAGCTTCCTGAGCCCCCCCGCCCCCGTGTTGTGCCGGCTGTGTCCCAGGAGCCCGGCACTTCTCCTCGGTGCCGGGCTCTTTTGCCGGCACTCGCGATCGCCGATCGCGCTGCAGCAGGCCCCTCCCCTTTAAGAACATTTTCTGTTGCAGCGCCCCAAGAGGGATGTGGGGCGCCTCGAGTAGCGCTGCGCTTCCATCTGGGGCACTGAAACTGAATTTCCGGCGGGCGTTCGCGACTCCTTCCGGGGCGGTACTTTCGGCGCCCTGGCGAGACTGGCGCCCCAAACGGGGCACCAGTGAATTTCTAGGCCTCAGTGTTTGACAGCTTCAAACAGCTGTGAAACACTGATATTTCATCTGTCAAAACCTCTTGACAGATGAAATTTCAGTCTGTGATGTCACCTGTTGCCGGGTGGCCCTTAATTGGCCTGCTGAGCCCGCTGGGCGGGCTCAACAAGGTCAATCAAGTTAAAATCACGTGGATTGGCCACAGCTCAATGGAGGCGGGACTACAACCCTGAAAGTTGTAGTCTCGCCTCCTACCCGACTCCTGAATGAAAACCCAGCCCCTCGAGTCTCTTCGCCAGGAGCAAGCAGAAGCCAAGCACAGGCAGTGCAAGGAGCGCACGTCAACCCAAGCACCCCACCTACCCGTCCCTTCAACCACCGTCTGCCCCACCTGTGACAGAGACTGTAGGTCCTGCATTGGACTCATCAGTCACCTGCAAACTCATTTTTAATGTGGAAGCAAGTCATCCTCGGTTCCGAGGGATTGCCTAAGGAGGGATGCTGGGTTAGCGGATCCCAGAAAGGCTGCAGTGGACCTACAATTAGCTTCAGCACCCCGGGGTTATGTCGGGGGGAATTGGCCTGGGTCCCTGCTATTTATTTCTATCCAGTGAACCCTGATGAAAGTGCACATGTATGGATAACGGATAAGGCCCAAAATAAGCTTGGTTGTGATGTCCTCATGGTATAACGGCATAGAGTCATAGGGCTAGATTTTCAGTTGCTTGCGCCAGCAGTTAGCGCCTTAAGAGAAGTGATTTTCGGGCGCTATGCGTGTAGCGCCCGGGCGCAGCGCAGTTTGCGCCCCGCCCCAAATTAAGTTGCCCGTTAGCGCTGGCGCAAGGTTTAGCGGCCGCCCGGATGCGCGCGCAGAAAATGACGTCACATCCTCGTGCAACGCCCTTTGGCCGCCCCGAATCCAAACTTCAGTCGGACCGCCCCATTGTGCGGCTGGCGTCCAGAGCGTTTGTAAAATGGAACGCAACACACCCTGGGGAGCGCAAATTAAAGGGCACTCCTCCTGCACTATAACGGTGCACCTATGTTTCCGGCCACCACCACCACCACCACCACCACCACCTCCTCCTCCTCCTCCTCCTCCTCCTCCTCCTCCTCCTCCTCCTCCTCCTCCTAAAAAAACACATGCACCCTTCCCCTTTAAGAGCTCACTGGCACCAGAGTGTCTGCCGTGCGCTGCGCCCGAGCTCGGGTGTTGCGCTCTGCACCGCCAGCTTAGCGCCTAAAGATAGTAGTGGAACGCCACTTTTAGCGCTCCACCAACCTCTTAGGGCGAAGCCACTGAATTTCCGGCAACGGGGCGCTACTTTGGGGCGGGCGCTAACTTCGGGCGGGCGCTAAGGTTAGCGCCCCAAAACTGTCTATACTGAAAATCTAGGCCATAGAGTTATACAGCACAGAAAGAGGCCCTTCGGCCCATCGCGTCCGCGCCGGCCATCAAGCCCTGTCTAAATGAATGGTAAGACCCTAGGCAAGACGGAGGGTCAGAGGGATCTGGGTGTGCAAGTACACAGATCCCTGAAGGCGGCGGAACAGGTGGATAAGGTGGTAAAAAAGGCATATGGGATACTTGCCTTCATTAGCCGAGGCATTGAATATAAGAGCAAGGAGGTTATGATGGAGCTGTATAAAACACTGGTTAGGCCACAGCTGGAATACTGTGTGTAGTTCTGGTCGCCACACTACAGGAAGGATGTGATCGCGTTGGAGAGGGTGCAGAGGAGGTTAACCAGGATGTTACCAGGGCTGGAGCGCTTCAGCTATGAAGAGAGACTGGGCAGATTGGGTTTGTTTTCCTTGGAGCAGAGGAGGCTGAGGGGGGACATGATTGAGGTGTACAAAATTATGAGGGGCATAGATAGGATGGATGCTGAGGAGCTTTTTCCCTTAGTAGAGGGGTCAATAACTAGGGGGCATAGATTCAAGGTAAAGGGCGGGAGGTTTAGAGGGGATTTGAGAAAGAACTTTTTCACCCAGAGGGTGGTTGGAGTCTGGAACTCACTGCCTGAAAGGGTTGTGGAGGCAGGAGCCCTCACAACATTTAAGAAGCATTTGGATGAGCACTTGAAATGCCACAGCATACAAGGCTACGGACCAAATGCTGGAATATGGGATTAGATTAGACAGGGCTTGATGGCCGGCGCGGACACGATGGGCCGAAGGGCCTCTATCCGTGCTGTATAACTCTATGGCCTAGAAATTCGGTGGGGTTAGCGCCCAATTAGAGGCGTTAGAGGGTCTTGCGCCGGAATTATAGCTGGTAACGAATTTGCGTTGGGCCCTACCATCGGCATTAGCTGGTAGCGCTGCGCCGGCACCGATGACGTCATCGGTGTGCGCAGCGTCCCGGTTGCCGTGGTAACCCGGCCCCAAGCCCAAATTCAGTTGCGGCCGCCTCGCCCGTGGCAGCCGCAACCAACGATTGTTGAAAGGGATGTTACACACCTTTGCGCTGGCGCATAAAGGTGGAGCGGCGGCCGGCCGCTTTCCCGGCGGCCGCCTGCCCGCACCTCCCTCCCCGGACTCCTCCACCACCCCCCCGCGGCACTGATGTGTGTGGCCCGCGAGCCCGGCTCTTCCCCGAGGTGCCGGGCTCATTTGTCGGGCGAATCGACCGGCCAGCAGTCAGCTGCAGGCAGCTCCTCCTTAACAGAAGGAGGAGGCCTGCAGTACCCCAGCCTGCCGCACCGCCTCGGGTGCCGCAGCGGGGGATTAGCGCCTCAAAACTGCACTGAACGCCCATAGTGAGGCGCAAAAACCCTCTATTAGCGCCCGCCGCCGTCTGGGCCCGGGGCAACCGAATTTTCATCGGGCGCAGCGGCATTAACGCCGGCGCAAAATTTCGGGCGCTAAAGCCCTGGCGGACCCACAACCGAATTTCTAGGCCTATGACTCTATGGCCTAGAAATTCGGTTGTGGGTCCGCCAGGGCTTTAGCGACCGAAATTTTGTGCCAGCGTTAATGCCGCTGCGCCCGACGAAAATTCGGTTGCCCCGGGCCCAGACGGCGGCGGGCGCTAATGGAGGGCTTTTGCGCCTCACTATGGGCGTTCAGTGCAGTTTTGAGGCGCTAATCCCCCGCTGCGGCACCCGAGGCGGTGCGGCAGGCTGGGGTACTGCAGGCCTCCTCCTTCTGTTAAGGAGGAGCTGCCTGCAGCCGACCGCTGGCCGGTCGATTCGCCCGACAAATGAGCCCGGCACCTCGGGGAAGAGCCGGGCTCGCGGGCCACACACATCAGTGCCGCGGGGGGGTGGTGGAGGAGTCCGGGGAGGGAGGTGCGGGCAGGCGGCCGCCGGGAAAGCGGCCAGCCGCCGCTCCACCTTTATGCGCCGGCGCAAAGGTGTGTAACATCCCTTTCAACAATTGTTGGTTGCGGCTGCCACGGGCGAGGCGGCCGCAACTGAATTTGGGCTTGGGGCCGGGTTACCATGGCAACCGGGATGCTGCGCACACCGATGACGTCATCGGTGCCGGCGCAGCGCTACCGGCTAACGCCGATGGTAGGGCCCAACGCAATTTCGTTACCAGCTATAATTCCGGCGCAAGACCCTCTAACGCCTCTAATTGGGCGCTAACCCCACCGAATTTCTAGGCCTATGACTCTAATCTAATCACATTTTCCAGCATTTGGTCCGTAGCCTTGTATGCTATGGCATTTCAAGTGCTCATCCAAATGCTTCTTGAATGTTGTGAGGGTTCCTGCCTCTACCACCCTTTCAGGCAGTGAGTTCCAGATTCCAACCACCCTCTGGGTGAAAAAGTTTTTCCTCAAATCCCCTCTAAACCTCCTGCCCCTTACCTTGAATCTATGCCCCCTTGTTATTGACCCCTCTACTAAGGGGAAAAGTTCCTTTCTATCCACCCTATCTATGCCCCTCATAATTTTGTACACCTCAATCAGGTCCCCCCTCAGCCTTCTCTGCTCCAAGGAAAACAACCCCAGCCTGTCCAGTCTTTCTTCATAGCTGAAGCGCTCCAGCCCAGGTAACATCCTGGTGAATCTCCTCTGCACCCTCTCCAAAGCAATCACATCCTTCCTATAGTGTGGCGACCAGAACTGCACACAGTACTCCAGCTGTGGCCTTACCAGCATTTTGTACAGCTCCATCATAACCTCCCTGCTCTTATAT
This sequence comes from Somniosus microcephalus, assembly GCF_052327205.1. Classification (NCBI taxonomy): domain Eukaryota; kingdom Metazoa; phylum Chordata; class Chondrichthyes; order Squaliformes; family Somniosidae; genus Somniosus; species Somniosus microcephalus. The sequence continues at coordinate 138,455,827 of NC_140999.1, read as the reverse complement.
TCTATGCCTCGGCTAATGAAGGCAAGTATCCCATATGCCTTTTTAACCACCTTATCCACCTGTTCTGCTGCCTTCAGGGATCTATGTACATGCATACCAAGGTCCCTCTGATCCTCTGTCTTTCCTAGGGTCTTACCATTCATTGTGTATTCCCTTGCCTTGTTAGTCCATCCAAAATGCATCACCTCACACTTTTCAGGGTTAAATTCCATTTGCCACTGTTCCGCCCATCTGACCAACCCATCTATATCGTCCTGTAGCCTGAGGCTTCCCGCCTCGCTATTTACCACCCCACCAATTTTCGTGTCATCTGCGAACTTACTGATCATACCTTTTACATTCACATCCAAATCATTAATGTAGACCACAAACAGCAAGGGACCCAGCACCGATCCCTGCAGTACCCCGCTGGACACAGGTTTCCAGTCACAAAAACAACCTTCTACCATCACCCTCTGCCTTCTGCCACTAAGCCAGTTTTGGATCCAATGTGCCAAGGCACCCTGGATCCCATGGGCTCTTACCTTCCTGACCAGTCTCCTATGTGGGACTTTATCAAAAGCCTTACTGAAATCCATGTAAACCACATCCACTGCACTACCCTCATCCACACACCTAGTCACCCCCTCAAAAAATTCAATCAAATTGGTCAGACATGATCTTCCTTTGACAAAGCCATGCTGGCTATCCCTAATTAATCCCTGCCTCTCCAAGTGGAGACCAATTCTGTCCCTCAGAATTTTTTCCATTAATTTCCCTACCACTAATGTTAGGCTCACTGGCCTGTAATTCCCTGGTTTATCCCTACTATCCTTCTTGAATAATGGTACTACGTTAGCTGTTCTCCAGTCCTCTGGCACATCCCCTGTGGCCAGATAGGTCCCAAAAATCACCGTCAATATTCATACATGAATAATAGTGACTTGGGTGAGATACCAAGGACGCCTGGCACCAGTGGAACTGAAGCTTACTTTTCCTTCAGGAAGGGGGAAAATTGACCAAAAAAAATTGAATTATTAATTTTGAAAAGGTGTTATCTTTGTTCATATTTTTCCAGTTACAGGCAGAGCCTCTTGCCTGCTACCTGTGAAAAACCTTAAATCAAAATAGGGAAAATGGCAGCATGGATACACAGAGTTTCATCTTCCTGCGCACGCCACTTTAATTTTTTTAAATAGCTGGGCGACCTGAACCCAAATATTAAACGTGAAATTCACTGCATCACTACTCTGAGTCTGTATAAATTGTACGCTTATAGTTTCTTTTATTTCATTTCTTTAAGCAACACATACCGTTCACTATTATTTGGTGAAATGTGTTTTGTGCCTACCTCTGCAACCCTAAAGACTGGTCTTATTGTTATACAATGCAGCTTTGTAGCCAATTAGTTACTAAACAAGCCTTTACTGTGACAAGGTACCAAGGGGAAAATTATAGACTGAACATTAAGATTAACATATAGAAAAAGAAAGACTGCCTCTGTTATTCAACAATGTTCACATTTATAATTAAGCTGAATATATTTAACTCACTGCTGTCCTTTGAGTCTATTCAAATAAACTTTTCTGAAGTACACTATTTTTACACAGAATGTAGATTCTTATCTTGGAACTGGCATTTTTGCGAAGTTTAAACAGTGTTCTCAAAACATCAGATGCCTCTTTCTTATTAAAATAGTTATCAGGCAGCCATCTCTCAAATGTAGATACAGTCTGTAAGACAGTTGCTTGATAACCAATTTATCACTGGGAGAACAGACCTTTAAGGCTTCAGAAATGCATGAATTCTACAAACACTTCGGTTAAATGTCTGTGTTATGACTAACACAGTGACTCTAACTACTATATATATTCAACACAGGAATTTTACAGCTTGTGGCTATCACAGCATTCAAAGTTTTCTTGTCATCTGTTTGGTTAATTTAAAAGTAAGCCAACTTAAAATATTCACATAATTCTTTAGTGTTTTAATAAGAACACTGTGGAATCTATATTTAATAATCTTGACTATACAACCTATGCAGGCCAGGAAAAAGGATACTGTCTTCCTGACAAAGGATCCCAGTCTGAAACAGCAGTTAGCTATTTTTAGATTCCTAGCATGTATTACATAGTTAAGTACATGCACATGGTCCAGTATATTCTTGAAACTTCAACAACAGTCTCAGTGTTTTGGCACTAAAGCCCTTTTCTGGAGAAATTATCAGATCAGATCTCGTGTAGTCAGTCATGAGGAATCTTCATGTTCACTTGCAGCAAAATTGTTAAGGCAGGGAATTTTGGATTAGTGTTAATGCAAAACTTCTACGTTATGCAAGACTTTAAAGCGCAAAAAAGGTTTCCTTCATGTTTTAGCTCCAAATGAGTGCAAGAAACCTGGCATGTTACATCTTTTGTAAATTAAAATGTTGACAAGAATTACGAGAGGACTGGCACATTGCCTTTAGGCAGGGAGCACCTGTTTTTAATGTCAGTGTTGGATTGAATCTCAGAGATCATATATCAGCAACTATACTTTACAGACACTACTCAGCCTAACCTCTAGACTACACTGACAAAGGCTTAATGTTTAACTTTTTGACTGCATTCCTGCATTAGCAAGAAGGGGAAGAAGGGCGAGAAAGAGGGACAAAGAAAAAAAGAAAACAGAATGAAGAATGAATGAAGAAGTGACAGTAAAATAAAGAGCTTACAATTTTGGCAGTTAGTTTTTTCACTGTCTGGAATGCAGCTCTGACTTGTTGGTGACATCATGCTGCTTGTGTACTGTAAATTATAAAACTATTTCCCATTCCTTTATGAGATACAGATCTTTTCTCAATAAAATCACTTCTGCTGTGGTTTTTGCTTCTTTTATTGGTGACTGGTACTGACTCTATTTAAAAACAAGTGCCGTGTCTCATTTAAATGGATGAGAAACAAAGCTTGCAAACTGATAACATGCTGGCAGCCAACATGAGTGAGATCCTGAATCACATTTTGCAGTAACACCTTTATTGTAATTCATGAACCAGGTCAGTAACGGTGATCATCTGTGCTGTGACCTGATTCTGATTTTTTTTTTAAACTGCTTTTGTTTCACAAAAGGGAAGTTATCAAACTGTCAGCAAATAACTGCACAGCATCATTGTGATCATTTTAGTATGTAGGAGGTGTGTTCAGCATTTCATGCCAGACCACCACACCCATATTCTGTGGGCACTTGAGGCAGCAGTGACTAGTGGAGGAACTACTGAGACAATCTTATGTTGATGATATATAGAGTATGTATTGTCAGTGTGGAGCCTATTAGGGCGTTGGCACATTGAGCCTCATTCAGCCAAAACGTCTATCAAGGCATTGAATGCAAAACTTGTTCAAATAGCTCAAATAAACTTAACTCAATGGATACAGTGTTTTCCTGTTATTGCCAGTCAGTTAGTTACAATAACAAGGTTTCATTCCACTGTGCTGTAGATTCTTAGAGAAACAGTTAAGAGGAATCATGATCCAATAAAGGCACAATAAAATAAGTCACTCACTTTACGCAAAACCTACCCTTCAAGTTTGGTGAATATTTCAATGACGTGACGCTGCAAACACTTACAGCTAACAGGTGTGACAAGGAAATTATTTTTAGTAAGTCCATGTGCAAGAAAAACTGGCAATGACTGAGCACTGACAATGAAAAGCCACAGCAGATAAAATAAATATAAAGACAATTTGCTGAATGATTTGGAGATTAATAAAACCAAAGTGACAATAAACAGGAAGCAGCAATATGGAAATGATGGTGGAGACTAAGAGGCAAGTTAGTATCCACTGATGCCCACATGGTGAATTGCTCACCTCAGCCACATTGTCCGATAGTGGCACTGGGATAGGCCAGAGGTCAGATGCTTCCCCTCCAAGTCACATACCATTCTGACTTGATCATATATCGCTGCCATTCCTTCATCACCGCTGGGTCAATATCCTGGAATTCCCTAACTAACACCACCGTGGAGCACCATAAGGACTGCAGCCATTTAAGGAGAATACCCACCACCACCTTCTCAGGGCAACTGGGGATGGGCAATAAATACAGCCTTGCCTGCGTCACTCACACCCAGAGAACATTTTTTTTAAAGGGAAAGAGGAACCAGAGGGTGGATTATCACACATCACTCTTCCTAATCTCCTCAAAAGTCAATGCAAAATCATTTGTGGAAGTAATGGAGCAGATCCCCTTCCCATCATTTTAGCCTGAGCATGAAACAAGAAGAGTGCATCCAAACTCAGTGTGGCCAAGCCAGTTGGAAGCACCCTCGCATCTGTGTTGGAAGGTGATGCCTCGAAGCCTCAAAGAAGTTGAGCAAATAATCTATTACATTGCAGAGCAATACTGAGGGTGTGCTGCAGTGCTGTCTTTTACATGAAAAGTTAAACTGGAGGCCCTGTCTATCTGCTTAGGTAGCTATAAGAAATTCCATGGCGCTATTCAAAGATGAGTATTGTGAGCTGTCCTAGCCAACATTCCTCCATCAACCAACACCACCAAAAGCAAATCAACAGATTATTCATTAATTTGCTGTTTGTGGAATCTTACTGGCATATTTGCCTGCATAACAGCAACTTCAATTTAAAGAACGGTGGCATAGTGGTTATGTTACTGGACTAGTAACCCAGAGCTCTGGTCTAATGATCCGGAGACATGAGTTCAAATACCACTATGCCCGCTGGGAAATTTAAATTCAGTTAATTAAATAAATCTGGAATAGAAGCTAGTATCAGTAATGGTGATCATGAAACTACCAGATTGTCATAAAAACCCATCTGGTTCACTAAGGTCCTTTAGGGAAGGAAATCTGCCATCCTTACCTGGTCTGGTCTATATGTGATTCCAGACCCACAGCAATGTGGTTGACTCCTAACTGCCCTCTGAAATGGCCTAGTCAGCCACTACAACAAAATATAATCACTGTAGGAGTACCTGCACAACACGGACTGCAGCGGTTCACGATGGCGGCTCACTACCATCTTCTCGAAGGCAATTAGGGATGGGCTTTGCCAGCATCACACACATCCCATGAATGAATCCTGAGGACATGATATGATGCTATATGAATACAATTGGTCGCAGTAGCCCTGGGTTACGGAGGAAAAATCCTGATTGCCATCCAGCAACCCTATTAGAACTGTGTGTATGCTGGCATAGTAGGGAAAATGCTAGAATCTATTATTAAAGATGTGGTAACAGGGCACTTAGAAAATAATAATAGGATTGAGCAGAGTCAACATGGATTTATGAAAAGGAAATCGTGTTTGACATATCTGTTAGAATTTTTTGAGGTTGTAATTAGCAGAATAGATAAGGGGGAGCCAGTGGATGTGGTGTATTTGAATTTTCAGAAGGCATTCGATAAGGTGCCACACAAGAGGTTATTAAACAAAATTAGGGCTCATGGGATTGGGGGTAATATACTAGTATGGATTGAGGATTGGTCAACGGACAGAAAACAGAGAGTAGGAATAAACAAGTCATTTTCAGGTTGGCAGGCTGTAACTGGTGGAGTACCGCAAGGATCAGTGCTTGGTCCTCAGCTATTCACAATCTACATCAATGATTTGGATGAGGGGACCAAATGTAATATATCCAAATTTGCTGATGATACAAAGCTGGGTGGGAATGTAAGTTGTGAGGAGGATGCAAGGAGGCTTCAAGGGGCTATAGACAGGTTAAATGAGTGGGTAAGAACATGGCAAATGGAATATAATGTGGAGAAATGTGGATGTTATCCACTTTGGTAGGAAAAATAGAAAAGCAAAGTATTTTTTAAATGGTGAGAGATTGGGAAATGTTGGTGTTCAGAGGGACCTGGGTGTCCTTGTACATGAATCAGTGAAAGTTAACATGCAGGTACAGCAAGCATTTAGGAAAGCTAATGGTATGTTGGCCTTTATTACAAGAGGATTTGAATATAAGAGTAAAGACGTGTAAGATTCGCAATTTTCAGCAAAAATCACGCAAGAAAACTGGATAAAATAAGACTGTTTATTGACCAAAGTAAGCTTGCACAGAAAAACCTTTGATAAAAGGGCATACAAAATGGCCGCCAGGCCCCGTGATCAGTTTATGAACCATTTTATTTCTGTTACTGCAAGCCAGACAGGCTTGTGGATTGAAGACAGTGAGCCCACGAAAGCCAGTCTCTGGGAACCGAAACTCAGAGCAACAGCATACATATTCAATGGATTATAAGTACAGGATGGGGCCCATCAAGATATGGGCGGACAATGTAAAAACACTTATACCCATTTATCGTACAAAGGAAAAACCGTTTAGCAGCCATCAAGGAAAATGTCCGGACCGATCAATATGCGAACCGAGCCACGGTGACAATGCAAAAGACATTGAAAGACATTATCGGCCAGGAAGGCCAGTTTAAGTTATCACCGGCTCCGTTACAAGACAAAGCGCCCCTGCAGAGATTTCTGCCCGCCAAAATTAATACAAAGACAGGACTATGATTTGGCGGGAGATAAGACTGTCCCAAAAGAGTATAACTATGGATTGAAAGTCCAGCTAAGTAACTTCGGACTTCGGGTTACTTGAACAACTTCTTCTTCACTGCCACGGCTTCTTGTTGGGCGACTTCAGGCTTCCATTTCTTCAAGAACTTTCTTCTACGAGGAACGAAAGAAGGGCGGACGGTACCCGGATCGGCGCCTCTTCCACTTCGGCAGATCGATGAAAACGTTTTCGTCTTTTTAAAGACGGACGGTTTCGGTAAAAGGACAACGTGGTCGGTGTTCAGCCAAACAAGGCTCGGCCACGACGAGAAGACGACGAGGGTGGCCCGGGTACTGGGGTCGGGAGATCATCGACGACCCAGGCCGACGGAGAAGAAACCCTCTGGAGAACCGGCGATCGATGCCACAAGATTCTCCCAAGTGCATAGCCTGCATCTGGGTCTGCTCCATGAACCCAAATTGACTTAGTGGATCTCAACCTTAACGAGCGCTCATCGAGGCTGGGTCTACCCCACCGCCTCGAGGGAGGAGAGAATATCGACTGCGCCAGAAGTTTCCAAATCCACGTGACGACGGAAAGCGGTGCCAAAAAGGCTGCGAACCCCCCCCCCTTTCTCGCGATTTCGAGAGTGGTGAGCATGATCCCAAGTTCCCCAGGTCGAAACTTAGTTTAGGTATAGGGGAGGGAGTTAAGGGAAATCGTAATGTGTTTCCCCTTTTTCGATGTGCCGTGTGTTCCCCATTTCCATAGAGTCAAGTTCATAAATTTGTGCATGATTGTAGTAACTTTAATCTGTGCCTATGACATGTATTTTGTAATGCTTCAAACTGTTTAAAAATAAAAGCATCCATTTCGTGCTATTCAACCTGGTCTATTGAGTTCTTTCTCTGCACTACTGTTCTCTGCACCTAAGTCCAAGGTCTAGAACCGTAGGGGGGAGTGGGTCAAACCACTCAAGGGTAATTATTGCACGAAGCCTGGCAGGAGACCAGAAAGAGCAAGAGAAACCCCCTACTGAAATGGCGACCGCGGCAGGACCTTGGCAGCAGGAAAGTAGTGTGTTAGATCAAGATCTGAATAAACGAAATGTGATGGATGAAAGAATAGCAGATTATGTTTTCGGAAAAGTCAACCTCACAAAACAATGGATATCTGATCTACTAAGGGATAGGCACCCGCTAGACGCAGCCATCAAGTGGACAGCGGGTAGAGAGCATAAGAAATCTGTAGAAAAGGCGGTCTGGCTGATGTGCTACAAGAAGCAAGTCCAGCTTTTGGACCAGGTAGTTGCAGCACAGACAGTCCAGATCAACGGCTTGCTTAAAGGCGTGGAGGAAAAGGTTGCGGGAGGTCAAAAACTGATTGAATCGCTTGACGCGCTGAACCAGGAACGCCGCTCTGTAATTCGCTGCCACGAAACCCGGGTAGAATATTTAAAATGTCAGGTCGTTGAGGCCAAGGCCAGTGAAGGTAGAATGAGAGAGAGGTGTTCCCGTCTAGCCAAACAAGTAGATGCCCAAGAGGAAAAGCTCCTGGGAGCCAGGGCAGCATATAAAATGGCCATGGAGGATAGATCTGAGAACACCGACCACAGCACTTGCCGCCGGGAGCTAGAGGACCTGAGAAAGGCCCTAGCGAAGGCAAACGGGTTGGTGTGTCTCATAAATCCACCAGCGAGTCAGCTGTTGCTAGCCAAGGAATCCAAAAGACCGATTCCACAAGAGGCAGTTGGGGTACCAATCCCCGAACCTTCTGCGCCTCCTGCCTATGAGGAGTCTTGGACTCCGGGACAGGAGACGGAGACGGTAGAGGAAGAGAGCCCTGAGGTAGAGCAACCCCAGACAGTAGAGTCGGGGTCGGCGCCAATGTGTCCAACGAGACACCGGAGGATCGGTCCAAATGAAGAAAATGGCGATGACGGACCCCTTGAGAGTCAGATCATAATGCCTCATAGCGCACGACAGCTAAGAGAGATGATAAGTCACATCCCAAAACTCTCCGAGTCAGGAGATCCCTCCGTGCATTTCAGGGACGTGGAGCAGACCGCAGCAGTCAATGACTGCGACGGGGTTGAACAGTCTAAAATGCTGCTGTTCTCCCTGGACAGTTCGCTCCTCCAGTGTCTCCCTGACGAGAGCAAGAGAGGGCACAGGGACTATGAGTTGCTACGGGATGAGATTCTGGAGATCATGGGAGAGGGGGACGGAACTCCGTTCCTCCGTTTAGAAAAGACAGTGCAGCTAGAGGGAGAACCCCCACGGGTTTTCGCCGACAGGTTGTGGCCTGTGTATCGGCGCAGCTGCCCGGGCGGGCCGGCCCGGGCCGGGCTGGATGGCGAACAAAGGGCTCACTGGCTTCGGTGCCTGGTAGCAGGTTGCCTGCCAGTAGTGAAGGAACAGGCCAAAGCATGGTTTGACCCCACTAACGCCCGCTCCACGGAGGAAGTAGTACTAGATCAGCTCACGATCAGTTATAGAAACAACAAGGGCAAGAAAACGCCTGTTGTGAAAGGAAAGGTGCATGAGGTGAGACCCGCAGCCTCTGCTAAAAAGGAATGGCGTCAGGAGGGAAATCGCCATCCCCAAGCAAATAGCAGTTGTTACGGGTGTGGGAAGGAGGGTCATTGGCGCAAGGACTGTAGGAATCCTTGGAAGGATAAGAGGGAGAGAGCGTTCGCCGCAGCCCAAGATCAAGCCCAAGCCCGAGTCGCCAACGGCCCGAGAGTTTACCCAACACCAGCACAACCACAAGTGCAGGCCGCTGCCCCAACACCAGTCCAGAACCCAACCGTAGCCTTTGCCCCGAATGAAGGGGGTGGTGCGGTTGTGGACCCCGCTGCGATCGAGTCAGTCTTGGAGACTATGCGGTCTCTGATGACCTGGCAGGGGAAGGTAACGGTTGCTAACAGCCCTATCGCCCCCGAGACCCCAGCCGAAACACCTAAATGACTGACGCCCGCGCAGCCCATCTACTTGTGTCCGCTCCGCTATGACGCTTGGAGAAGACCTGTGGTGGAGATGGAGGTGGAGAAACAAAGGGGTAGTTACCTGTTGGATACGGGAGCTTCGTGTACCTTGATCCACACGGACAAACCTTTTGCCTCACCTCTGTCCGCCCAGGCTCCATATTTAGTAGCGGGTTTCACAGGTAGAGCACAGGCTGGCGCGCACTCCCTCCCGCTCTCCATTCAGTTGGGAGCGCTCCACACCACATGGACGTGCATCCTATTGAAGTGGAAAGAGGGGGGGGGAAAGGCATCCTCGGGGCTGATTTCTTGGTGGAACACGGGATCCTCGTGGACCTGAGAAATCACTGTCTCTGGGGAGCCGAGGGCGGTTTAGGTAAGGTAGTCGTAATCCCGGGGAAGGAAGAAAAGGGGGCCCTGTGCACTATGAAGCCATCAGGAGGTTACGATCTCGAGCTCATGATAACAAATGTCCCAACGGACTTGCAGGCGCGTGTGTCAGAAAATCTGACCGCGTTCGCCACCCACAAGCACGACTGCGGGAGAGTCACTGGGTTCGAAGTCAGCGTAGACGGGGACCCCATGATCCGACCCCAAAAGCAGTATAATTTCCCCAAGGAGGCAGAACCCGACATGGAGACAGCAATATCTTCATTGGTACAGCAGGGCGTATTGAGGACGATAGCCACCCACGTGAACTCCCCATTATGGCCGGTAAAGAAACCGGACAATTCGTGGAGAGCCACGGTGGACTATAGAGTCCTCAATAGTAATATCCCAGCCTGCGCGCCCACGGTAGCAGCAGTTGCAGACTTAATAGGGAGTATTCCAGCATCGGCGACCACATTCACGGTGCTGGACATCTCGAACGGTTTTTGGTCCATTCCGCTGCGGCGGGAGGACCAGTACAAGTTTGCCTTTACTTTCAAAGGGCAACAGTACACCTGGAACTGCTTACCACAGGGTTTTCACAACAGCCCCAGCATTTTCCATCAGTGCATGGCGGGGAGTTTGAAAGAGTTCAGCCAGCCCAACCAGATAGTGCAGTATGTGGACGACTTACTCCTGTTCACAGATACAAGGGAGCAGCACGGCCCACTGTTAGCCGAATTGTTGGAACTGTTAGAAAGGAAGGGTTTCAAAGTAAACCCAAAGAAAGCCCAGATCGGCCAGCAGGAAGTTAAATTCCTGGGTCTGGCCATCCACGCTGTGGAAAGAGCCATAGATAAGGCCAGACGGGAATCTATACAAGATCTGCCGATTCCCAACACAGTAAAGGGTGTAAGGTCCTTTTTGGGACTGACCGGGTACTGCAGAGATTTCATCGAGGACTATGCTGCCACAGCGGCCCCGCTACTTCGACTCTTACACAAGGGAGTCGAGTGGTCTTGGGACGAGGGGTGCCAGGCAGCATTCGAGAAGTTGAAAAGAGATCTGCAGACCGCGCCAGCCCTAGGGGCCATAGATGGGGGAGAGGAGTTCTTTCTGGAGGTAGCCGCTAGTGGGGACAGCCTGAGCGCAGTGCTGCTCCAAGAGCGGCACGGCAAGCTAAGACCAGTAGTTTATTCCTCCAGGGTGCTCACGGATGTGGAGAGGAGTTTCTCCAATTGCGAACGGCATCTCCTGGCCACGCATTGGGCTGTGAACAGATCAGTGATCTTCACAGGGACCTCTCCCATTACGCTCCTCACCCATCACACCCCCACGAAGATGCTTCTGGACGGGAGGATTAAGGATGGGACCGTAAGCAGCGCTCGGATTGCGCGCTGGACCCTCCTCCTTTCCCAGATGGATCTCAAAGTTAAAGGCCTCTGCGCGCCAAGGCTCGCAGCCAATATGGCATATCCCGGGACAGCCCATCAATGTTCCGTAGAAGGGGTATGGGAAGTTAACATAGGTTTACGGGCCGGGATACATCCCACGGGCCGCGAGATCTACGTAGACGGTTCTAGCACTGTAGCTGACGGCAAGCGACTCACAGGGTGTGGAGTTTATGACCCTGCGGCAAACATTGCCCTGGCAATTAAGCTCCCCAGCACTATGAGCGCGCAGCAGGCTGAACTGTCCGCGGTGGCGTACGTGGTTACCCACCCCGAGATTTTCCCAACCCCATACACGATTTGCTCAGACAGCATGTTCACGTGCAATTCGTGTACGGAGTACCTCGCCATCTGGTCCCGACGCGGGTACACCTCCGCGGACGGGCGGCCTTTAACAGTTAAGCCCTTGCTGGAGAAGATCCTAGCAGCTGTGGAGGAGAAAGGAGAGGTGTTCATCCATAAGGTGAAGGCTCACTCCATTACAGAACCCCGCAGTCAGGGCAACCAGCAGGCGGATGCGCTAGCCAGGGAGGGTGCCCGCAGCGGCATTCTCTGGGACCCATACGAACCCGGACCCGTGGCGGCGATCCAAGGCAGGGAGGGAATTCCCGGGAACACAGGGGTGACGCCGCCCCCAGACCTAAAGACCGTCCAAACCCTGGATCCCGCCCTAAAAGCAGTCCTAAAAGCCATCACAGAGGGCAAACAGGTAGAAGGTCCGTACAGTACGGCAGCCCTCACAGTCAAAGAAGGTATGCTGTTCCGAAAGGAGCAGTGGGTTGTGCCGCAGCAGCACCGAAGGGAATTCCTGCAATTGGCCCACGAGGGTCCAGGAGCGGGACACCCCGGACCTGAGGTCACCTGGCAACGGGTGGAGCAGGCGGGATGGTGGCCGGGACTTCGGGACGATGTCCGCGAGTTCTGCGCAAGCTGTCTTGTGTGTGCTGCTAACAACCCAGACCCCCACAAAAGGAAGGTGCCCATGGGGCACATCAGGAGGGTAGAGGGACCATGGCAGTCGATTCAGGTCGACTACATAGGGCCCCTGCCCGCCGCCCAGGGAGGCTATAAGTACTGCCTTGTCCTGGTAGATGTGTTCACCAAATGGGTAGAAGCCTTCCCGTGCAGAACAGCTACGGCACTGGGTACTGCTAAGATCTTGATTCGGGAAGTGTTCTCACGGTGGGGACTCCCCCGTTTTGTAGAGTCCGACCAAGGGAGTCAGTTCACCGGTCAAGTAATGCAGAACGCCCTCAGGCTCTTGGGCATTGAGGGAAAGTGGCACGTAGCATACAATCCCCAGTCATCCGGGATTGTTGAGCGTATGAATCGGACCCTCAAGGAAAAGCTGAGGAAAGAGACAATGGGCTCGCCCCAGAAATGGGCGGAGGTCCTGCCTTTAGTCCTCATGGGGATCCGAGCCAGCCAGTCCAAAAGCACGGGGTATTCCCCGCACGAGTTAATGACTGGAAGGATCATGCGAACACCCACCCATGTGCTAGCCCCGGTGCTCACTGAGGGCCAGCTCCGAGAGGTGAAACGGGACAAATTCGCCCAAACCCTCTTGGAGCGCCTGAGACAGATTTATGGGCAGGCGGCTGGGAACATGGGAAGACAGCACCAGGGAAATAAACTGTTGTTGGAACCTCGGAAACAACAAGAGTGGGTAGTCGGGGACCAGGTCATGGTCCGAAACTACGCCAGGGTAGGGAGTTTTGAACCACTGTACATGGGGCCATACAGCATTGTAGACAAAGCCAGCCCCATGGTTTATGCAGTGAAGACGCCCCGGCGTACCAAATGGTTTCACATCAACCAGTGTAAACTGTTTAAACCGGGTACACAAGGGCCACCAAAGGGGACCAGGTCTGAGAACAAAGATCCTCAGCCTGTAACAGAGTCACAGACCACACAGGCTGGAGCAGTAGCCTGCGTGAAGGGAGAGGCCATCCCATTGGAGTGGGAGGTCTCATCTTTTGAATGGGATTTAGGCAGGGGAGAGCCCGAACAGCTCAACCTCGCTTTAGACCCAATCACGGAGGAGGAAGAGTCAGAGGACGGCAGTCCCGCCCTCGACTCAAGCTTGGGGGAGGTAGGGAGTGGGGGTGGAGACTCGTTACCTGTAGGGACAGGTGAGGTGGAGTCGGAAGCCACAGATCCCGACCCCGGGGGGGCGGAGCCTGAGGAAGGGGAGCTGGAGCCGGCAGCTGTGGAGGAACCACAGGCTGTGACGGTAACAGTCACGACCCCAGGTCCATCGGCCCCGGGAGCCCAACCCAAAGCAGCCCCTCGTAGGTCAGCTCGAGCGCCCCAGCCCAGAAAATTTTGGCCAGATTCTCCCCATCCTCCCCAACCACGGTTTAAAGCAGCCCCAGGAAGACATGATCCCCGTTCAGCAGCGACAGGCTGCGGGGGATCAAGGCCAAAGATCAATGCAGCCCCACCGCAGGGTGTGGCACGCGACAGACCTCACAGGGATTCGGAAAGCCGCCCCACGGAGGGCGGCGCTGTACATAAGTTAAGATAGGTAATTATGGTCATAGTTTAAGGAATGTAAAGTATATGGTGTTAAGAGTACAATTTTGAAGTCTGCCCGGTATGTGTGTTTGTTAGGGAGCGGGGTCCAGGAACCCGCGCGTCCAATTAATTTAGGCCAGCACCTATCGGGAGCCCGGCTACATCATTTTGTTGGTTACAGAAACCTGGGATACGATGGAAAGGATTGTCGTCGCGTTCATGGCGATCGGGTGCGGGTGGGCCTACCGAGGCCGCACCAAGGACGTCATCATTTTCGGGTGCTCCGGGGACACGGCCCCCATCGCAACGGATGGGACGGGGGAGCGAGAGGTAGAGGAAACCGCCACCTACTTCCACCAAGGGAGATGGCCAGGTTGGCTGGGAACGAATTCTACGGAATATTCCAGCAATTTCGGTTTTGCCTACCAAGAGACTTCATTAACGTGCCCTCGAGTGAGGATCCTAGCGCCCAGAGTCAGCGTCACCGTGGGAAAGAGGATTTGTCTGGTGTGCAATGGGAACGTACCACCAAGGCGATGGTGGTGGCTACGAAAGCTGGGAAAGGACATGAGAAACTCTACGGTCGAGTGGGAGCGACTGGGTAATAATACCCATCGGACTATTACGGGAACTCACGGACAATTACGTGTGTGTTGGGACAAATGGTGGGAACCGGATGAGGGAATATATGTCTGTATGTGGGGTTCGAGACGCGTCTGCCCCAAGGGCGTGTCCATCTTCTTCCAGAGGCAGTGGCAGGATGAAGGGAAGGGGATGAGATGGGATGTTAGCACTCGAGCGTGCGGAGCCCCATACTCCCCTATTCCGGTGAACGCCACTGAACTCATCACCCGCCCACGCAAGCCCCTGCCCACGCTTCCGGTAGCACTAGCCCAGAAAGGAGGGTGCCCAACCACCACCAAGGGACCCGGGAACGGTTTAGTATTGGTACCCACCGGTCAGGTGCTGTACCAAGGGGTACACTACGCGGTGGCCTCAGTGATTTTAAATCTCACTGAGGTAAGATTGCCGGAGTGGTGTCCCAAAGAAACGGAACAATTATACCAGGTCCTGTTAACCAGTATGTTTAGACAATTTTACGAATTTGACTTTGCCGACATCGACAGAGACAAATTATACACCACACCGCCAGAAGTTTTGGATCGAGTCGGGAGGCAAAGAAGGGGTACTGTAAATGACATATTCACTGCTTTTAATACCGGGACATCTGTTGTCAACGCTCTAGATAACGTGGAGCTGCAGACACAGATCAACGGTTTAAAAGCCCAGTTAAGGAACATATTGACAGACGAAAACAAGGTCGTGGGTTCTGAGTTGCATGAGGACCAGGCCATGACACTACACTTTAAGGACATAATTGCTGAGCTGGAGAAACACGCGAGAACGGTAAATGCACTCATTAAGGAGGATCGGAATGCGTCCGATCAAGCTGCGCAAAACGAGGCCTGTGTGCTGTACGGGGCGTGGTTATTGGGCGAGGGCCGCAGTAATCTTGAGGATTTAAAACAGGGTTTGGTCCCGTCCTGGATCAGCAACAAGCACTTGCAAGCGCTCCACCCTTTTGAGAATGCATTAAGCCCGTGCCAGCTCAGACTAGCCGCAGAAGCATACCCAGTTCCAGTGGACTGCGGACATTCGAATCACACTATTATGGGAATAGTAGTAAGAATGCCGGTGTTGGGTCCCGCAGCAAAGCCCGCCCCGGTATACAGAGTAGAGAACATTGGAGTCATTCAGGGGGGCGCACACATTCGTTACGCAGTGGTCCCGCCTTACGTCATCAGATGGGAGCGTACAATGACAGGCACCGACCTCTCGGGATGTCGGAGCCGGGGAGCACACATCATCCTGTGTCCCCAGCACTTGAATGCCTTTTTGAAACCACAGTGCGGGTTCAGAACCGCTAGCGCGAAGCCGGTGAATTGCACCATGGAGGCAATGGCAGAGGACCATGTGCCCCCACAGGTAGCATATATCGGGGGTGGGACATACTGCGTCACCACTGCAGCGCCTCAGTACCGATATGGACAACACGAGTGGTGTTCGGTCGGTGATAGCAGTTTCTGTTTCAAACCCAGGGCCGAGGTTCAAGTGGCACAACAACGAATTGTTCCCATTCCTGCGCCCTCCACTGTACACATCACTATCAAAGAGAATTTCACAGACTTACAACGATTTGTCGCGCATTTTGGTTATGTCATTCCCCCTCTTCCCGAACACCTCACCAAGGTTTTAAAAGCCGTTATAGTTTCGCAGAAACATTTCTATACACTGGAGCAGAAGACTTTAGAGATAGGAAAAGACATATTGGACATAACCATCCCACCATGGTGGGACTTGTTCACCAACATAGAGGTCCCCGCCTGGATTAGAATAGCATCCCATATCCTAGTAGTATGTCAGGTTTTGATTGTGATATTTTTGCTCTTCGTGCATTGCAAAAGAGGCAAACGCCTCCAGAGGCACGAGAACACAGGAGAATGGAGAGAACGCTATGTGCGGATGGGGGAAGCAGATACCCCACTCTAAGCTGCTAGTATAAGATTAAGCGTCCCTCCATTTAAAAAAATTTTTTGATTGTTTTGGGTTATAAGGAAATAAGTATTGTCATGTTATTAGTTGTTCTTAAGTTTTTTTGGATTAATAAAAGATGCATGCAGATGGCGCAAAAGGGTATCAACCCCTGCCCATCTGACAGGTGAAGGTGTTATAGTTTAAGATTTGCTGTCTATGATTCCAAATGTGCATGAGGTAATTTTCATTTTTCTCCGGAAATGGGAACTGCATGTGTCGTGAGGGGCATAGATAGTTAAGTGCCAGGAATGTTTGGATGTGGGGAATCAGGGAAAATTTGCTCATCAAGGATTATTGATACTTTAAGCAAGCTATCAGTATCACAGGGGGGCCTGTAAGATTCGCAATTTTCAGCAAAAATCACGCAAGAAAACTGGATAAAATAAGACTGTTTATTGACCAAAGTAAGCTTGCACAGAAAAACCTTTGATAAAAGGGCATACAAAATGGCCGCCAGGCCCCGTGATCAGTTTATGAACCATTTTATTTCTGTTACTGCAAGCCAGACAGGCTTGTGGATTGAAGACAGTGAGCCCACGAAAGCCAGTCTCTGGGAACCGAAACTCAGAGCAACAGCATACATATTCAATGGATTATAAGTACAGGATGGGGCCCATCAAGATATGGGCGGACAATGTAAAAACACTTATACCCATTTATCGTACAAAGGAAAAACCGTTTAGCAGCCATCAAGGAAAATGTCCGGACCGATCAATATGCGAACCGAGCCACGGTGACAATGCAAAAGACACTGAAAGACATTATCGGCCAGGAAGGCCAGTTTAAGTTATCACCGGCTCCGTTACAAGACAAAGCGCCCCTGCAGAGATTTCTGCCCGCCAAAATTAATACAAAGACAGGACTATGATTTGGCGGGAGATAAGACTGTCCCAAAAGAGTATAACTATGGATTGAAAGTCCAGCTAAGTAACTTCGGACTTCGGGTTACTTGAACAACTTCTTCTTCACTGCCACGGCTTCTTGTTGGGCGACTTCAGGCTTCCATTTCTTCAAGAACTTTCTTCTACGAGGAACGAAAGAAGGGCGGACGGTGCCCGGATCGGCGCCTCTTCCACTTCGGCAGATCGATGAAAACGTTTTCGTCTTTTTAAAGACGGACGGTTTCGGTAAAAGGACAACGTGGTCGGTGTTCAGCCAAACAAGGCTCGGCCACGACGAGAAGACGACGAGGGTGGCCCGGGTACTGGGGTCGGGAGATCATCGACGACCCAGGCCGACGGAGAAGAAACCCTCTGGAGAACCGGCGATCGATGCCACAAGATTCTCCCAAGTGCATAGCCTGCATCTGGGTCTGCTCCATGAACCCAAATTGACTTAGTGGATCTCAACCTTAACGAGCGCTCATCGAGGCTGGGTCTACCCCACCGCCTCGAGGGAGGAGAGAATATCGACTGCGCCAGAAGTTTCCAAATCCACGTGACGACGGAAAGCGGTGCCAAAAAGGCTGCGAACCCCCCCCCCTTTCTCGCGATTTCGAGAGTGGTGAGCATGATCCCAAGTTCCCCAGGTCGAAACTTAGTTTAGGTATAGGGGAGGGAGTTAAGGGAAATCGTAATGTGTTTCCCCTTTTTCGATGTGCCGTGTGTTCCCCATTTCCATAGAGTCAAGTTCATAAATTTGTGCATGATTGTAGTAACTTTAATCTGTGCCTATGACATGTATTTTGTAATGCTTCAAACTGTTTAAAAATAAAAGCATCCATTTCGTGCTATTCAACCTGGTCTATTGAGTTCTTTCTCTGCACTACTGTTCTCTGCACCTAAGTCCAAGGTCTAGAACCGTAGGGGGGAGTGGGTCAAACCACTCAAGGGTAATTATTGCACGAAGCCTGGCAGGAGACCAGAAAGAGCAAGAGAAACCCCCTACAGACGTCTTACTGCAATTATATATGGCACCGATGAGACCACACCTGGAGTATTGTGTACAGTTTTGGTCTCCTTCCCTAAGGAAGGATATACTTGCCATAGAGGGAGTGCAACGAAGGTTCACCAGACTGAATCCTGGGATGGGGGGATTGTCCTATGAGGAGAGATTGAGTAGACTAGGCCTATATTCTCTAGAGTTTAGAAGAATGAGAGGTGATCTCATTGAAACATACAAAATTCTTACAGGGCTTGACAGGGTAGATGCAAGGAGGATGTTTCCCCTGGCTGGGGAGTCTAGAACCAGGGGGTCACAGTCTCAGAATAAGGGGTCGGCCATTTAGGACTGAGATGAGGAGAAATTTCTTCACTCAGAGGGTGGTGAATTTTTGGAATTATCTACCCCAGAGGGCTGTGGAGGCTCAGTCGTTGAGTGTATTCAAGACAGAGATCGATAGATTGTTGAATATTAAGGGAGTCAAGGGATATGGGGATAGTGCAGAAAGTGGAGTTAAGGTAGAAGATCAGCCATGATCTTATTGAATGGCGGAGCAGGCTCGAAGGGCCAAATGGCCTACTCCAGCTCCTATTTTTTACATTCTTATGTTGGTGTTAATGGGGTGATAAGGTTACCGACCCCATTTTGATGTCGATACCTCCCCGTTAATGCCAGATGATAGAAGTGAGAATTGACCTCCATGTCTACAGATAATGTTATAAAGGGGCAGCATGCAGATGAGAAAGAGGAGGGGGCAAGGATACTTCCTTGAGGGACTTCAGAGGTATCCACCACCAATATAGAATTCTGTTAGTGCAGCATAACATCCCCTAATATGAGGATTTGAACCGATAACTTTCTGACCCAGAGCTAAGAGTGCTTACAATGCACCCAAATTGACACAGAATTGATCTGAATTTGCCTTTCAAGAAATGTATTTTTTTACCGTTTGCTATCATTTCCATTAGCACTTAGTTGGCAGACTAACTTGCAGCCGCAACATATTTCCGACATTGAGATCTTTGGCAGCTTATCAAAAACTGATCTTATATTTCATTTAATTCCAACAGCCACATCCACCACAATAAGATATCTGTGCCCTGCAATGTGTACCGTTGCAAACTACAAGTACATTTGCACGAAAAATACATATGCAAATATATTGCTGTCATGGGAATCTTACAAGGCGCGGATTTATTTTTATCAACTGTAAGTCACTTCAATGCAAACCAAGTTTCATTTTTTGAAATCTTGCAATCACATCCAGCTTATGAAAAATAAAGTTAGGATATTTTGGTTGTCTACTTTATGCTTGATAATTAAATATTTATGTGACAATGGGCCTCTGCAGAAGGAGACATGTTGTTAAAATTGTACTACCCACATGAAGAGGGACATTGTAATTGGAAATGTTGATGATAGCTTCACTAATATTGTGAGTCTGGCACCAACATATGTAGTTGATTAAAAAGGGAACCTTTGAGCCATACATACTAGGAAGAGCCCATGTTTCATCCACGGTCTATGCTGAGTTAACTGATCTCACTTGGGGGCAGTGGCAAGTGCCTTAAAATTGACTTCAGGTCCTTTGGTTAAGGAAGGGGGAAAGTTAGCAGGGATCTCCTCTCCTGGAGTGGTGGGGGGGTTGGCGATTGTGGGGGGGTGGGAGGCATTGGGGTGGGGGTGGAGTCGGGGGGTGGGGTGGGGAGACTTCTTTCCTTCACTATTTGTAGTGGAATGCATGTATAAGGAACAGGTTTATAATTTTACTGTGAGCAGACAAAATGATCTCCCCCATGGTTGGTATCCAGCAACCCCTGCTGGAAGTGTGCATGTGCAGACAGGAACAGGTTTGGAATGATGTTCCAACACAGTCAGCAGCCACACATGAAGAATGGCCACCTGGTGAGGAAGTGGAGGGCATGGGGTGCCTGAGTGACTATGTCTTAGCAAGAATCAATGCTTTCAGGGGAGGAGGAGGGGAGAACATTGAAGGAAGAAAAATTCAGATTATTGTTCCAGAATAAACAGGATCAAATTCATTGTGTTATGTCCTCCTCAGTGTACAGTCAACACCATGCCATTACAGGCTGTGACTTGAACTTAACTATGGTTGCCAGGGTGTTTTGCATGCAGTTTTATTGCAAACTGAGGCATGAAAATATTGAACAAAACTTGAAAACTGACAAGAACACCACACCCTCTTCCAGCTTTAACATTAGACTCCTCCAATGTCTCAGCTTGCTAAAGCAGCGAGTAGCTAAGCCGTACAGAGCATGAAGGTGTCTGGTTCAATCACTAGAGTTAGCAGATCTCAGGCCGAGCAGTAGTAGGTAACTACAATTGGCTTCATCATCCTGCGTTAGAAGGGGAAACATTGGCCAGGGTTCCTGATCAAAAGTCAGTGGGCTGCGCCACCAGTTAGCGCCTAAAGAGGGCACTCAGTGGCTTTAGCGCCATTGGCCACGCCTCCCGCGATATTTAGCTGGGGCGCTAATGGCGGCATTAGCCTGTTGCGCTGCGCCGCCACCGATGACGTCATCGGTGTGCGCAGCGCCCCACTATCGCCCCGACCGCAATATTTGGTAGCGCCCGCCTCTGTAGCGCTGTTCGCAAATCGCGCCCGGTTCACGGGGCCTACCTGTGGCGGGAGTGGCGCAAATTAAGGTGGAGGTGCGGGGCGGCCGTTTTTTTCAGCGGCCGCCTGCCAGCACCTCTGTCCCCGGCCTCCTGATCTCCCCCCGCGGCAGTGCCGGCTGTTTTCCGAGAGCCCAGCACTTCTCCTCGGTGCCGGGCTCTTTTGCCGGCACTCACGATCTCTGATCGCACTGGTGCAGGCCCCTCCCCCTTAAGAATGGGAGGAAGGCCTGGAGTACCGCAGCACGCCGTGCCGCAGCATGTGGCGCTGCGGCATGTTGTGCTGCGATATTCAGTTTCAGCGCCCTAAGAGGGACGCGGAGCGCCTCGAGCAGCGCCCCGTGTCCCTCTTGGGGCGCACAAGCTGAATTTCCGGCGGTCACAACTGCTCCAATCGCCGCGGTAATTCCGGCGCCCAGGCGAGCTGGGCGCCCCGTTTGCGGCTCCACCGAATTTCTCCCCCAGTGACTCCTGCTGGAAGTACTCTCACATGGACATTGGAGAGGATGGGATTGTACAATTCCCCTACTCCCCAGCTCATTCGCAGTGTGACATTCACCATTAAGGCTCACAGGTGAATGATAACCTCTTGAGCTAGATATTGAGGGCAATTGGCACCTATTATCCCTTCAAGGAGCAGTGGTGGGTGGAGTGGAAAACATTTACAGACGAGCCTCACAATGAATATTATCAAAACACACTGTTACAGTACATGAGTGGCTGCAATAAATGCATCAAGGCACTTTGGTTTAAACTAAGCAAATAAGCTCTGTGATAAGGGTAATATATCCAAATGAAAATATTTTATACCATTCTTTATGCAACAGTTTATTGGAATACAAAAACAATGTCCAACCAGCAGGGCTGCCATCAGGTATAATTGAAACCACCATTGTAGTCCTGGCTCCAGGCAGATGGAAACATTCATAGCCAGAATGACTAATTTGTGTTTATGATTTTGACCAAACTGTGTGTGCAGAAGTCTTGTGCATGCATAGCTGCCTCATGGTTGCCCCGCAGTATAAACGATGGACGTGGTTCTGTAATATAAAAAGAGCCAAAAGATATGTAGAACATAGTGGCGCAACACTGGGCAATACCACTGAGTGCAGGAACATGAGTTCAATACCCAGTGGTGATGGGTGAGGGTTGGAAAGAAAATCATATGGCAAGTGGGAGTATAAGGGAAATTTGAGGGATAGTCTTCATTAGGCTACAGTTGCATCTCTTCAAGACCCTGATCTATTGCTAGCTGTACAGAGAATAAAATGGGCTGACAACCCAGCTGCTCTTTCTGCCACAGCAGCTGCATGCCCTGTTTAGGCCTGTACAGGAGACAAAAGTAAGGCGAAAGGAGAGGGAGACTTCATCGACACAATAAGAAATATATGCAAATATTGCAAATGGTGTGGGATAGTTTTAAAACTTAGGTTAGGTAGACATTTTGAAACAATTGTTGGTGGGAGCGGAGAGGGATTTTCATTAAATTTCTACCAGATTCATAGAAACATAGAAACTAGGAGCAGGAGTAGGCCATTCGGCCCTTCAAGCCTGCTCCGCCATTCAACGAGATCATGGCTGATCATCCAAACCCTAGCACCCGGTCCCTACACCGACAGCCATCCCACCCAAGCCCTATTGTAGGGGGTTTCTCTTGCTCGTTCTGGTCTCCTGCCAGGCTTTGTGCAATAATTACCCTTGAGTGGTTCGACCCACTCTCCCCTACGGTTCTAGACCTTGGACTTAGATGCAGAGAACTGTAGTGCAGAGAAAGGACTCAATAGACCAGGTTGAATAGCACGAAATGGATGCTTTTATTTTTAAACAGTTTGAAGCATTACAAAATACATGTCATAGGCACAGATTAAAGTAACTACAATCATGCACAAATTTATGAACTTGACTCTATGGAAATGGGGAACACACGGTGTTGTGTATGTAACCTGTTCCACCTTAAGAGAGCTTAAGCCTGTTCCACCTTAAGAGATGTACTACTTTTTCAGGCTGCTGTAGACGTAATACCGGGGGTGAACACACCGGTATATAAGCACTGTGAAGTAATCTTGTATTCAGAATAGTCCCTACCTCCAACCAGTAAAGACCTGTTTTTGATTGTTATTAATTAGTCTGTGTCTTAATTAACTAGATAACTCACAGATTTAACACTGGCGACGAGTCTGATTCGGACCCTGCAGCAGTCACTCCACGGCAGCTTCGTCCACAGCCAGGACGTTGCAGAGAGGTTTCCACCCTCTCCACCCCACTGGAAGACATCCTGACCTCGGAGCCTCCATCGGCGACCGTCAGCTTCTTCTCCAGCTTGGTGGTGGGTAAGCCGTTGTCTGAGCCGGGCAGCGACGCGACAGGCAGTCGACCGCGTTGGCCGCACGAACGGGGCTGGGGGAGCCGGAGGAATAGGGCGCGAGAGCCGCTTCGAGCGGGAGGCGTTTCAACAGAGCGATCGCATCTCCTGATAAGGGCCGAGAGCCGCGAGAGCGATCGCATCTCCAGATAAGGGCCGAGAGCCGCTTCGGTCGGGAGCCACTTCGCGATCCAGCGGTCGCATCCGCTGATAAGGGCCGCACTCAGGCGATCGCGGCGAAGATAAGGGCCGCACTCGGGCGATCGCGGCGAAGATAAGGGCCGCACTCGGGGGCTGAAGGGAGACGGCGTCGGGGGACGGGTGAAGACCGCCAAGCGTGGGAAAACCGCCATTTTGTGGGCGGAGGACGACGGCAAGAGCGGGAAGCCGCCATCTCGGATAGCAGTAAAAAAAAAAATCTGAGAAATTGCAAATCTGATAAAGTACTACAATGCCTAAATACGGGAATATTAGCAACTTTGATAGTGACATCGAAGATTGGGCCATATATGTTGAACGAGTTAAAAATTATTGTAAGGCCAATAAAATTCGTGAGGCTGATAAAGCACTAACATTATTAAATTTAATGGGTGCGAAGACATACGGGCAATTGAAACACCTGTTATCACCAGATGAACCAGCGGATAAGACGTTCGATGAGATTGTTACTGTCCTGAAAGATCATCTAAACCCCACGCCGCTGATGCTAGCGGAATGATTTAAATTTTACGACAGAAGGCAGCTACAGCATGAAAGCAATGCTGAATATTTGCTGGAATTGCGTAAATTAGCGAAATATTGTCAGTTTGGAACGGGACTGACAGATGCACTACGAGACAAATTTGTGTGTGGTTTATTTAAACAAGATACACAAAAGCGACTGCTCGAGGAGAATGAGCTGACGCTTGAGAAGGCGGTCACTATGGCAGCAGCACACGAAGCCACAGCGAGAGGCACGGCAGTAATGCAGCTACGGTCACCGGAGCTCAGTGCACACAAATTGGGTGTGAGTTCTGGCAAATGTTATCGTTGTGGAAAGACAACGCATGATCAGAACCAGTGTTGGTTTAAAAACCAAGAATGTAGAACTAGTGGTAGGCTTGGACATATAGCTAGAGTATGCAGGTCAGCGAAGAAGACCAGCAACAAGAAGTCACCGCAAGGGAAATACGCAAAGGTACACAAGGTGGCCGAACAGGAGTCTGATTCAGACGCAAGCAGTATTGAACTGGCTAGCTTAAGGGTACTCAACGTTGGTAAGGGTGCAGACCTCCAGACAATTTGGGTTACTCTTCAGATAGAAGGAGTCCAAGTAAAAATGGAATTGGACACTGGATCGGTATTGTCGGTCATGAATAAGAAAGATTACAGAAGGTTATTCCAACATATTCCCCTACAGGATACGGAGATTATATTGACAACCTACACGGGGCAGAGAGTGTACCCCATCGGGACAATAAAGGTTGCAGTGGCCAACAAGGGCGAAGGAAGTCAAATAATGGACTTATATGTGCTACCGGAGGGAGGTCCACCACTACTAGGCCGGGAGTGGTTTAGAAACATAAATATGGACTGGCATTCGCTAAAAGCCATAAAGAGTGAGAACTCGGTGCAGATAATCAGCCCAGACTCTAGAACTGATGATGGTAAGACCAACCCATGTGCAAAAGACAAAGTTTCAGCACAGAATTCCACTGAGCAACAACAACATAGTTTAACAGAGAATTCTGAGTCTGTCAAGTCTACTGATATGCACATTTTTGAGGGACACTGGGCTCGAACTCAACTCCATTTCAAACTACAACAGCAATTAGAACAAATGATTCGCCGTTTTGAGCAAGAGATGAATGAAATAAAAAAGTTCTTTGTTACAGAGTGGGAGAATCTGGAAAGGCAACAGAAGCAACTGATGGAGAAAATGGAGCAGGAGCACACCAACCATCTGCACGAGGAGGCCGAACGAATCAAAGCTGATTCAGGTTCTGAAGGTGCGTGCCATAATCTGGTGTCAGAAGAGTTAACGGTCAGCCAACTCCTTCATATGCTGAGGGACAAGACTCTGAAATGGGAAAAATTTGAACACGAGCTGCGATCTTCAAAGGAAAAGGGTTCGGAGCTCTCAAAAGTCATTGCGATGGCTGATGTGACGACACAGACTGAAACGACTGCAACAGAGCAGCCATTGGATGCCAAAAGTACGCTGACTCACGTCAATGTAGAACAACAGACCGCTGAAACAGCTGCTCCGGTAGAGGGATTGCATAGTCCGATCAATCAATCTCCAAAGGAAGTTGAAGTATTAAAATCACAAATGAGGTCACTAGTAAACGACTTGCTGAAAGCCCAGAAAAAGCTGGATGCAGAGGTACACATGAAGAAGTCTCTTCAGGAAAGATGTCTGGATTTGGAACAAGAGCTGGCTAACGTCCAGCTGGGTATGGAGGAAATAGACGACCCTCTCACTGGTCTAGCTCAGGACGACACCGAATATTACCATGACCTGGTGGACGACACCGAATATTACGATGTCCTGTCCTGCCCAGCTTGTAACTTCGACTCCCAAAGTGCAGAAATCATGGAGGAGCACCAAAAGTCTACGGAACATCGGGAGAAGCTGGCTCTACGACGGAAACAGGAGGAAGAGAAGGAGGAACTGCGCATGCAGCTGGCAGCTGTGGCAGCTGACAATGGAGCCCAGAGAGTCTCCAAGAAGCAGAAAAGGAAAAGTAAAAACAGAAGATGACCCATCTGAACCATTATCACCTCTACCAGATCACACACGTGGTCCCTCCGAACGGAGCCAAATCAGTTCGGAAGTTCAAGCTGTTAAATCCATGAAAGGACTATTGAATGAGTAACGTGAACCGACTACACCACAGAGATTGAATCTGTGAACTGTTTTCCACAGAGACTGAATCTGTGATATGTTACGTTAAACATGAAGTTATATATGTATATATGTTATTACGTTATGTTAAATGGGGGGGATGACTATAAAGCTAAGAAGGGAGGAGTGTTGTGTATGTAACCTGTTCCACCTTAAGAGAGCTTAAGCCTGTTCCACCTTAAGAGATGTACTACTTTTTCAGGCTGCTGTAGACGTAATACCGGGGGTGAACACACCGGTATATAAGCACTGTGCAGTAATCTTGTATTCAGAATAGTCCCTACCTCCAACCAGTAAAGACCTGTTTTTGATTGTTATTAATTAGTCTGTGTCTTAATTAACTAGATAACTCACAGATTTAACACACGGCACGTCGTAAAAGGGGAAACACATTACGATTTAACCTTACTCCCTCCCCTAAATACCTAAACTAAGTTTCGATTTGAGGAACTCGGGATCATGCTCACCACTATCAGAATCGCAAAAAGGGGTTCGCAATCTTTTAGCACAGCTTTCCGTCGTCACGTGGACCTGGAAACTTCTGGCGCAGTCGATATTCTCTCTCTCTCTCTCGAGGCGGCGGGGTAGACACAGCCTCGATGAGCGCTCGTCAAGGTTGAAATCCACTAAGTTTGTTGTGGATTTGGGTTCATGGAACAGAACAACACCTCGATGGGATGTTGAGGCACGGAAGTGCTAGGCCCGGAGTGTCCTTTTCTCCGGCCTGGATCGTCGTTTTCCCGAGGGTGTCTTCTCCTTCGGCCTGGGTCGTCGATGATCTCCCGACAACAGCACCCGGGCCACCCTCGTCGTCTTCCCGTCGTGGCCGAGCCTTGTCTGGCTGAACACCGACCACGTTGTCCTTTCCGAAACTTCCTGATCGAATTCCGAAGCTACCGAGGTAGAAGAGGCGCTGATGGACTTTTCAAAATCCATAGTTACACCCTTTTGGGACAGTCTTATCTCCCGCCAAATCATAGTCCTGTCTTTGTATTAATTTTGGCGGGCAGAAATCTCTGCAGGGGTGCTTTGTCTTGTAACGGGAGCCGGTGATAACTTAACTGGCCTTCCTGGCCGATAATGTCTTTTAATGTCGTTTACATTGTCACCGTGGCTCGGTTCGCATATTGATCGGTTTGGAGATTTCCCTTGATGGCTGTTAAACGGTTTCTCCTTTGTACATTAAATGGGTATAAGTGTTCATGCATTGTCCGCCCATATCTTGATGGGCCCCATCCTGTTTGCCTGAAACCGTCCTGTACTTAGAATCCATTGAATATGTATGCTGTTTCCCTGAGTTTCGGTTTCCCGATACTGGCTTTCGCGGGCTTACTGTTTTCAATCCACAAGCCTGTCTGGCTTGCAGTAACAGAAATCAAATGGTCCAGAAACTGATCACGAGGCCCGGCGGCCATTTTGTATGCCCTTTTATCAAAGGTTTTTCTGTGCAAGCTTACTTTGGTCAATAAACTGTCTTATTTTATCCTGTTTTCTTGCGTGATTATTGCTGAAAATTTCGAATCTTACACTATCCCCATAACCCCACGTATTTAATCCCCCCCTAACACTAAGGGCCAATTTTTATCATGGCCAATCAACCTAACCCACACATCTTTGGACTGTGGGAGGAAACCGGAGCACCCGGAGGAAACCCACGCAAACACGGGGAGAATGTGCAAACTCCACACAGACAGTCACCCGAGGCTGGATTTGAACCCGGGTCCCTGGCGCTGTGAGGCAACAGTGCTAACCACTATGCCACCCATTGCATCGGGAATTATTTTAAATGGGTATTGTCCTCAAAAAAGATGTTTGCCAAAAAGATGCAAGACACGGTGACAAAAGTTGTGTCAAAAGGCATCATTATATTGTTTGCACATGACATGATTGTGATAATGATACACATTTCTTTGTTTCTTTTTCCCTCAAAGTAAGGCATGCAAAATATTTTTTCATGAAGACAGTGCCTCTTTAATAATTGCTATACAACCAACAAACTGTTTTCATTTTTCTAATGTTGGGATTTGTTCCGGCTGCAGTAATTGACAATTCTGGGATATATTTCTGAAGGTTTCTAGAAAGTATGCAGTGTTCTTTTCTGTAGAAGCAGAGATTATGTTACGCTATAGTATATAATCAGATGAGATGTAACAGGTTAGAAAGGAAAGAAGGTTTGGCACATATAAGTGTGCTTATGTAATGGGTAAAGATATGAATAATTAATATCACCATAAAGAGTCTACTTGGAATATGTGTGCTAGCAAAATAAAGTATGTCTAAATGGCTAAAGTGGTAGACAGTGAATGGAGTACCAAGCATTAGTTTATGAATGAATTACTACAATTTCTTTGTAAAAACATGGGACAAGATAAATCATCCGAAAATCAGTTTATTAGTAATATTCTTTGGTGACACTAATAGATAGTGATTTTTCTTAAACCTCAGGATATATTCTTTTTCTTTGTGCTCCCAAATGTGGGTCTTAAAAGCATATTTTGAAAAAGAGTTCTGAACCGTAACCTTTCTGGGTCACACAGCAGTAGATGGGTTGAAGAATAGTTCTCTTTGTGTCAGGGACAAAGGGAAAGTCTGGTGCTGTTATTTCCCAGGCAAATAATGTAGGTGATTGCTAATAATGTTTAGAGATTTTTTTTTACAGTCATTTTGAAAAACATGAGTAATGCCCATTTCCCTATAACATTCACACCCACTAATGTAAGTATGGAAATATCTGGTTTTGACACAGGCACTTCCTAAAACTGCAATATCATATGCAATCACTAAAAAATAACAGCCATTTATTACTCACCTGCAATAATGATCCTTTAACATTTCTCAAGTAAATAACGAGGCATTTAATTGGCCTAAATGTCAATAAGTTCATTAATGTAATAGTGCGTAATGTTAGGTGAGAATGGTTCAAAGAAAATTGAGAAAAGCCTGACAAGGTCAGTTAATGTCATGGAGCATCGCAATAGATTAACACAGGGAGGACAGCTCTCACATTTGGCAAGGGTGCAACAAGCATGGCAATTTGTCATTGAAAGAGTCAACTTTGTGTCAACTGCTCAAAGAGTTTAGGAGAGGACGCATATCTTAAAGAAGAGTACAAGGGTACTGCATGAATATTACTGTGAAGTAGTAACACAGGACATATGTGAGTATGAAGGAAAATAGTTGTTAACAGATTACCAACCCCTCCCACAATAGTTCAGCAAGTTTATCTGGCACATACAAACTAAGGCATACAAATTAGAAAGGTCCAAGGTTCGATCCCTGGTCTTAGAAGTATTTAAAAGTAAGGATATAAATATACAAATATATGTTATGCTGACAGAGCAGGTGTAAGGCATTAGAAGTGAAAGTAGCAGGGCTACTTAGCAAAAAAGTACAGTAGCAAATTAGATTTTACATACCACAATTGAAAAGAGAATGCACGGCAGAATGAAATTTCCATGGGACAATCATCCTGTCTTCATCTGTATTGTTATGTTTAAGAGTAAAATTGATGCATACTAGAGGACATTATTCACTAATTTATTATCAAAGAACTTCTTGTAAAAGTTTACTCTTGATAACTCCATTATTTGATCTGGTATTGATGGGCGAGCCTGTAATCTGGATGTGTTCTGGCACCATTTTTGAAATTAGTACCATATGTGTTTCTTTCCAGTTTAGTATGCCCTCCTCAGCATCATTGACTCCCTCAATCAGCACTTCACACATGTTGTCCCATATACTGTAGAATAAATATCACCCATCCCTGGGGATTTAATTGTTTTGAGTCCTTTTAGCTTGCTAGGACCTACATCTCCTATATGTCAAAGTTACTAATCCTAATTGGATTATCACTGAATAATGCACAAGCACACAATAGTACATGTGACAATAATGCATTACCCAGATGGCTAAGTGTGTTTATATGCTCGTTATATCCCATCTGCTCTCTTCACAAAATAAGGAGAACCACTAGTGCTGTAAGGCACATCCAAAGAGCATCACTCACCAGAGCACCATGCATTACCAACTCCACTTGAAGCAGACATCAGCACAGATACACACACTATGGTAGAAGATAATCGTGAAATTTGAAAAGGGATATAGGTGGGATACCATGATGAAGGATAGATGTTACCACAGTGGGGGATGTTAAGAGTCCAGATAACAGGGAAAAGGTCAATTATGCTGAGTGCTTGATCGGAGTTGTATGGGAATACAGACTTTAGTGGGTCCTGTTACAAGGTTCTAAAGTCTTAGGGCCTTCTCTCTTTTGTGTTACAAGATCCTACCATCTTAGGGCTTTCTCTCCTTCACAAACAGTAGTTCTTGATCAATCCAATTTCCAAACACCTTTTTAATGCATAGCACACAAAACAAGGTCAATATGTCTTTTAGCTCTTCAACTCTCAGCCTCACTCTCTCTCTCTAACTGAACCCCTCTCAACAACCCTGAACCTCCCCTTTCATGCGTCACTGGTTGGGGAAAGTCTGTTCCCACTCCAGGTGCAATTATCTTTAATGGGGAAGTTCTTAAAGGGGCCATACCCTAACTCGGGGACCAGAGCCCTCATTCAACCTGCTACAGTCCACAACAAGCAATCACTTGTCTCCATATATGAGGCATCAAAAGGTGTTATTGTTAGATTAGATGAGCACTTGTTCTACATTGCATTCTGCCATTCCAATACCAAAGCTATTCTTTAGTAGAGGCCTCACTGAGACCATAAACACAGTGGGAGCATCTCACCTGAATGGCACTGTTCGAAGAAGAGCAGGGCAGTTCTCCCTGTGTCCTGGCTAATATTTATCCCTCTACCAACATCACTAAAAACAGATTATCTGGTAATTTATCTCATTGCCGTTTGTGGGACCTTGCTGTGCACGAATTAGTTGGTGCATTTCCTGCACTGCAACAGTGACTTCATTGGTTGTGACGTCCTTTGGTGTGTCCTAACTCGCACCATGTCCCATTCACCCATCAACCCTGTGCTCGCTGACTTACATTGGCTCCCAGTCTGGCAATGGGTCGATTTTAAAATTCTCATCCTTGTTTTCGAATCCCTCCATTGCCTCGCCCCTCCCTATCTCTGTAACCTCCTCCAGCCTTACAACCCTCCGAGAACTCTGCGTTCCTCCAATTCTGCCCTCTTATGCATCCCTGACTTCCTTCACCTCACCATTGGCGGCTGTGCCTTCAGCTGTCTAGGTTCTAAGTGTTGGAATTCCCTCCCTATAGCTCTCCATCTCTCACTCCTCCCTTAAGACACTCCTTAAAACCTATTTCTTTGACCAAGCTTTTGGTCACCTGTCCTAATGTCTCCTTATTTGTCTCAGTGTCAATTTTTTTGTATGATTAGGCTCTTATGAAGCATAAGAGGATGTTTTACTACATAAGAGGGGCTTTATAAATGCAAGTTGTTGTTGTTGGTTTTGTCCTGAGGCTGTGAAAGACACTATATAAATGCAAGTTACTTTGTTCTTGCATACATTTTGCAAGCACATGGAATCTAGGCAAAAGAGGGGCATGGACCACCCCCCATTCCTATGTTCCATGCAAGGTATAGCCATGCAAATGCTCAAATTTTGGTGTAGAACAAAATCAGGACTTACATATGCACACACTTTATACATATATATATATATTACATATTTAGAAATACAATATCATATATTATTTAACATTGCTTGAGAAGACCTCATCATTTTGTTTCTCAGGTGAGTTTGGATAACTTCTGGATTTTCTCTTTCATCTTCTTAGCCATATGTCAGCCATTTCTCATCTGTGAACAAATATAAATAGAAAAAATTATTTGTTCAGTTGGCCCACAGCAAATTTCACTGCGTTGCCATGTCAAATAACATAATTCACTTCATGTATATCTTCAGTGTCTGACTTTATCAGTTTTCAAAGTATAATCCTCAGTGTGTGCCTATTGTATCTGTTTGACAATTACTTTTAACGTTGATTGTAGTCTTCACTAGCTTGATTAAATTATTTTTATTCATAGAATCATAGAATCATAGAAAGGTTACAGCCCCGTCGAGCCCGTGCCCGCTCTCTGCAAAAGCATTTCAGCTAGTCCCACTCCCCTACTCTATCCCCGTAGCCCTGCAAATTTCTTTCCTTCATATACTTATCCAGCTCCCTTTTGAAAGCCGTGATTGAGTCTATCTCCACCACCCTTTCAGGCAGTGCATTCCAGATCCTAACCACTTGCTGAGTAAAAAAGTTTTTTCTTATGTCGCCTTTGGTTCTTTTGCCAATCACCTTAAATCTGCGTCCTCTGGTTCTCGACCCTTCTGCCAGTGGGAACAGTTTCTCTCTATCTACTCTGTCCAGACACCTCATGATTTTGAACACCTCTATCAAATCTCCTCTCAATCTTCTCTGCTCCAAGGAGAAAAACCCCAGCTTCTCCAGTCTATCAACGTAACTGAAGTCCCTCATTCCTAGAATCATTCTTGTAACTCTTATCTGCACCCTTTCTAAGGCCTTCACATCCTTCCTAAAGTGTGGTGCCCAGAATTGGACACAGTACTCCAGTTGGGGCACACATACCCCCAAGTCTCTGTTCATGCACCCCCTTCAGGATTGTACCATTTTATTTATATGTCCTCTCCTCATTTTTTCTACCAAAATGTATCACTTCACACTTTTCTGCGTTAAGTTTCATCTGCCACGTGTCCGCCCATTTCACCAGCCTGTCTATGTCTTCTTGAAGTCTATCACTCTCCTCCTCACCACCTGATAAATTATGTTTTGCACTTCTGAAGCTCCCATATAACCCACACCACAAAGAGGAGAAGGACCAGGAAGGAAATTGCTTTGATGGAAATGCACTTTGATGGAAACTACATCTTAGCATGTATCATTGGTAAAAGTTGATTAACTTGCAATGTTTTCAGTGTTACTTATAAATGTTTAATCAGTACATATGTAGTATGGTTACTAATTGGACTTTCATCCTTGCTGGTCATTATCACACCCAGCTACCCCATAAACCACTGCCTTAGAAGATATAAAGATGTTCATATCCTGTAAAGCAATGAGTTCAGATTGGTTTTGGGTCTCATCTACCCTCAATTTCCCTCAAGGCGCATCTTCTGACAGCAAGCCCTTCATTTTCATGTCTGTAAACATCTGTCAAGCCAAACTTAATCTTTTTGACCTGGAAGGTAATGCTATCTTTCAGAAGCAATTTCCTTCCTGGTCCTTCTCCTCTCTGTGGTGTGGGAGCTTCAAAAGTGCAAAACATAATTTATCGGGCGGTCAGTCTAGCTTTACACTTTGAGAGGGTTTTGTTCCATTCCCACTGGTTTTTTTCCCCTTTGAATCTTCTGGAGCAGTTTACTTTAATGAGGATTCCAAATAGATCATTAGCACATTAACATCGAACAATTGAATTTAAATTAAATTGCAATAAGTTTGCAGTGGAATGAACTGGAAAAAGGTATCAATGCCAATGCTGAAATCTACTGCAACTGAAACTGCCCCAAATGTTTTCTATTGTTTCATTCAAATGAGTGGAGGTGTTGAAAATATAATGTACAACAACTGTGAATCTCCTGGTGGTTCAGCAAATTTATTCACTGGGTTTTTGAGCCATACAGGGCATAAATGTTCCAGGTTCAATCCCTGGTGAGCTGAGTTAACTGATATCAGCCGGTATGGCCGTGGGAGTGCTATAAATGGCCTCACTTAGGGAGAGGAAAATTGGCTAGTGTTCTCACTCCTGATAACTACCCTGCAACTCCTGCTAGCAATGCATGTGTTTGGATATCAGATAAGCACAAGGTCAGGTTCAGCTGTAATGCAGTGGTTTTATTTTATATTTTATTCAACCATGATTGAACAAGCTGCCAACAATTAATGTCAAGGTTCATACATGAATAATGTTAATTTGGGTGCGATATAGGAGACTGTGGAACCGGAGAGGGGAGAAATTTTTTAAAATGTGCAGTCGCTAACAAATTTCCGTCTCAGTCTCTGTTTATGTAAATGAGGAAGTGACTGCAAAGTTTCTATTAGGTTTGGCAGAATGAAATCATATGAGTAAGAATTGCTAGGAAACTCACTACTGTATTATATTTTAACATTTACTGACTTAGATAATACAGTAACAATTAGATTGATGAATTAATTTTGGTGCCCTTATTAATGAGATTTAACAGTTTTTAAACTTGCAGCCTGTTGATACTGGGAGATCACATTAATTCAAACTGAATGTGAGCTCTCCTTGCCCACTCAGCTCTGCCTTAATCTTGTTCGTATGCTGTTGGTATCAAATTACCAAGCCAGTACATCCATGTGCTATAGCTTTTCTTGAGCTAGAAAATGACCAGAAAGTCAAATGAGACTGTTTACACCAACTATTTGTTGCAAAAATGCAGAGATAAAGCCAACCTGAATTTGAAATATATTGGCTTGTAACCAACTCTAAACTGGCCTAGAAATGTCATTACCTCAGACTAGCATTGAAGTAAATGACTGCACTGTTTGCAGTTTTACTGTTAATCCACTCTGTTCACCACAAATGGGAAGTTAGAACAGCAATGTAAGCAAGGATAAACTGTAACAAATAGGTCATGGACAAAATATCAGACTGTTATGGCTTATTTTTCCTATAAATGGCAATTAAGCTCAATGGACTGCAGTCACTTTAATGCATTGTTTTCCAGTTTCTTCCTGCAGAATTTGTAAAATGTTGTTTTCTCATGGTTTCTCCATTTATAGGTTTCCACTCAGCTTCCTCTTTTTGCTGCCATGCTTCCTCTTCTGGAAATACTGTTTATTGCTGGTTAGAGCAGAGTACTGTAAACCTTACAGGTATAGGGTTGGAGGTTTGTCTCGGTGATGTACATCAAAGTGATATGAATTCAGTCTATTGGGCATCGAAGCATTACAGGATATGGCTGTGAATGGTCCATTGGATTTTCACTTCATGGGTTCCCCCAGTGGATTCGTCAATTTATTCAGTGAGTAAAGGAGCCATACAGACCAGGAAGGTCCCAGGCTCAATCCATAGTCTGTACTCAATGAGTTGGTCTCAGATGAGGTGGCAGTAGGGGCGTTACAATTGACTTTGGTGCCTCTGGCTGAAAGTGTGTACGAGTGTACATCAGGTGAGCACAGAGTCATGCTTGGCTGTGATGCCTCCTGTGGTAAATAGCCTGCTGAGGCTCACAGATGAATAATGGCCTTTGCGCAAGGTACTCGAGGACAACTGCCACCATGCATCAAGATGTCAACCTCCAAGGTAGAAAGGGAGGGGAGATGAGAAACATTTGTTAAAAAAAAATATTCCCTTTGGCTGGGCAGTTAAGACCAAGTGGGTAACCTAACTCGCCTGGCAGGAACCCATGGGATCGGGTAGAACGCCGGTTTCACACCATGGGGGGGGGGGGAGGCAGAAAATGGTCCAGAACCGGAATTCTGCCACATTTTGGCTCACCTTGAAATTCCAGTTGGGAAGCCCACCACATGTACTAAACCCTTCACTTCAAGGAAGTGTGTCAGTGGAGACCTAGGGGTGATTTTGCCAGCCTTGGGGAGGTGGGTATGGAGGCGGGACTGCAGGGAAAATGGCAGAATCTGGGGGCGGTTACCCATCCCGCCCCCAACCAGCCTCCGTGCCATCTTCCCAGGAGGTGGGTACCTGACCCGTGTTGGGAGCTGCCTCCTTGAGGCGGGAAGGGGATTAGTGCCAATTAACTGCCTATTAACAGGTAGTTAACAGGCAGTTTTTTGGATAATCCCTATTTTGCCACCTAAAGTGTGGGCTTCCCGATGGCTCCGAACCTTGCCAGGGTCAGCGAGGCGAGCCGTGGGTCTGCGGGGGTCGGAGGGGCCGAGATGTCCGGTGTGCAGGTGAGTGATGGGTGCATGTGTGTAGAGGTATGTGTGTGAGGTGAGTCTTAAGTGTTTTAAAAGCTTTACCTACCTTTACTTCCTCCTCCAGGTTTCAACTCTTCAGGTCTCGGGAGTCTCTCATCTCACCGACAGAGAAAGCAGAATGGCTGTTGCATTCTCAAATGCATCAGCCTTCTGCTTTCTGCTCAGGATAGACCTCTAAGTAAGCCTGTGTCTCAGGTTTCAACTTAGAAAGCAGATTGTCAGTGTTTGACAGCTTCACAGAGCTGTCAAACGATGACAATTCATCTGTCAAAAGCTCTTGAGAGATGAAACATCACTCACTGACGCCACCAATAACCGGCTTTCACTTAATTGGCCTGCTAAGCCCGCTGGACGGATTTAACAAGGTCAGTCAAGGTCAATAGTGTGGGTTAGCTGGACGTCGATGGAGGCAGGAGTAAAACCCGACAAGCAGCAGTCCGTCCTCCATCGCGTCCCCATTGGCAAAATCACCCCCCTAGTGTAAGTTCCTTTTGACACCTTCTAAAGGCTCCAAATCTTTACTAGGGTAAGGGAATCGATCCCGGGAGCCAATAAAAGAAAAGAAGACTTGCATTTATATAGCGCCTTTCTTGATCTCAGGACGTCCTAAAGCACTTTAAAACCAATGAAGTACTTTTGAAGTGTAGTCACTGTTGTAATGTAGGAAACGCGGCAGCCAATTTGCGCACAGCAAGTTTCCACAAACAGCAATAATGACCAGATAACCTGATTTTTTTTTTAATGATGTTGATTGAGGGATATATATTGGCCAAGGCATCGGGGAGAACTCCCCAACTCTTCTGCAAAATAGTGCCATAGGATCTTTTACGTCCATCTTACAGGGCAGACGAGGCCTCGGTTTAACGTCTCATCCGAAAGACAATGAATTGTAGTTAGCCCAATGTGGTGATAAGACTGTGTTTTTTGACCCACAATTTCCCACATACTGAGTTCCTGACCTCGTCTAGGCCATGCATGAGAGAGGTAGCAAGATCTACTCTAAACAGGGAGATCAGAGATTGTGTCACCTCATGTTACTCTTGTGCACCTTCTTGAAGTAAGTTTGAGAACAACATTGGCCGAATTCTAGGAGCAGGTTGCCTGCTCATACTTTTTATCAACGTAATGATACATGCTGTGAAAAAACTGACATAGAGGCAGAAAAATAACATTTAAAAGTGAAATTAATTGTGAGAGATCCTGATTGTGATCAAGTTTAAGGAAATATGAAGAAAATGTTACTGCAGTATGGATTCAACAACCAAAGAAAGAGAAAACATGAAGGAAATATTAATGACTATAGAGAGTATAAAATAATGGGAAGAAAACCTTGAAATAGAGAATGCAGAGACTGAAGAAATAAATAAAAATTGAGGATGAAAGGTAGGGTTCAAATAACAGTAACAAGGAATGGGAAAAGTAAAATATTAAAAATAGAACAAATGAACCTGAGAGAAAAAAAGTAAATGGAGAAATGAAGTGTAGAACTGCAAACTGCAGCAGCTAATGAGAAAAAAAGAAAAATGAGGAAAGGAAAATGGAATTAAATAATATCACATTAAAAAATGATACATGCTAAATAAAGATAAAAGAGGAAAAATAAAATTGCTGAAGGTAGCCTTGTCAGTACCACTGATTTTTGATGAAATGAAGCTATCAATTTTTCCTAGCAATGATTAATAACAGTCAGTTATGATTACAATATTGTGCTTTACATTATCCAAAAACATAATATTATCCAAATCCCCTCTCATTGTATGAATACAATTTTTAGAAACTGGCTGCAGTATATTTTAAATAAAACAATCATATTATCAGGCTGCAATCTACTAGAAAAATCATTTCAATTCGCATTGTTTAATGCTGAAGTGCAAACTTATGTAAGATGTAGTTGGCTGCATGTTTTCTTTACCAAGCACAATTTTTGCTATAACAAGAACTCGAAACTTCTTTAATAGTGAACAGCAGTCCTTTAAGAGTTGCTGACCTGTTAGATTCCCAACCCCCACCCCCAGCCAATTATATTGCTGGTCAAGTTCCCTGCTCGTTCTCGATCTTCCTTGCTGCAATGCTCCATCGCATCCTCAGTAAGCTCCCCGCTGGAGTGGAGCTAATTTACAGAACAAATGGGAAACTGTTCAACCTCCGTCGCCTCTAGTCCAGATCCAAGGTCGTCCCATCCTCTGTCGTCGAATTACAATATGCAGACAACGCTTGCGTCTGCGCACACTCGGAGATCGAACTCCAAACCGTCGTCAACACCTTCACCGAAGCGCACGAGAGCTTGGGCCTTACACTAAACATCCGTAAGACAAAGATCCTCTACCAACCTGCCCCCGCCACACAGTACTGCCCCCCCCCCGATTATCAAAATCCACAACAAGGCCTTGGACAAGGTGGACCACTTTCCATACCTCGGGAGCCTACTGTCAACAAGGGCAGACGTCGATAACGAAGTCTAACACCGCCTTCAATGTGCCAGTGCAGCCTTCGGTCGCCTGAGGAAGAGAATGTTTGAAGACCAGGACCTCAAACACGGCACCAAGCTCATGGTCTACAGAGCAGTAGTGATACCTGCCCTCCTGTATGCCTCAGAGACATGGACCATGTACAGCAGGCATCTCAAAGCCAATGCTGCCTCCGCAAGATCCTGCAAATCCATTGGCAGGATAGGCGCACCAACGTCAGTGCTCTTGCTCAGGCCAACATCCCCAGCAGCGAAGCTTTGACCACGCTCGATCAGCCCCGATGGACAGATCACATCGTCCGTATGCCCGATACGAGACTCTCAAAACAAGCGCACTACTCAGAGCTCTGACACGGCAAGAGAGCCCCAGGTGGGCAGAGAAAACATTTCAAGGACACCCTCAAAGCCTCCTTGAAAAAGTGCAACACCCCCACCGACACCTGGGAATCCTTGGCCCTAGATCACACAAAGTGAAGGAGAAGAATCTGGGAAGGCGCCGAACACCTCGAGTCTCTTCGCCAGGAGCAAGCGGAAGCCAAGCGCAAGCCGCGCAAGGAGCGCACGTCAATCCAAGCACCCCACCCACCCGCCCCTTCAACCACCGTCTGCCCCACTTGTGACAGAGACTGTAGGTCCCGCATTGGACTCATCAGTCACCTAAGAACTCATTGTTAATGTGGAAAAAAGTCATCCTTGGCTTCGAAGGACTGCCTAACAGAGGAGAGAGACCCATTTTTTTCATGCCTACTAAAATGAGGAGGAGGAGCTAGCCTTGCAAATTTCGATGAGGTGAGCTCACCTTGCTACTGGAACAGGCTCACTTGGGCAGGTGCAGCCCTCATCTTGCTAAAGTTACAAAATTGGGGCTTTGAAGCATTTATTCTGTGTCACTGGTGTTAGCTGATATTGTTAACGGTTTCCTCGCCTCAGGTACTGTCACCCTCCACTTCAAATCTGCCATCATCATCCCTCTCCTCAAAAGAAATACCCTTGACCCCTCTGTCCTTGCAAACTACTGCCCCATCTCCATCTTCCCTTTTATCGCCGAAGTCCTTGAATGAGCAGTCACCTCCCAAATCCATGCCCATCTTTCCCACAACTCCATGTTTGAATCCCTCGAATCAGGTTTCTGCTCCTGTCACAGTACTGAAACGGCCCTTATCAAAATCATAAATGACATCCTATGTGACTGTGACCATGGTAAACTATCCCTCCTCATCCTTCTTGACCTGTCTGCAGCCTTTGACCACTCCATCCTTCTCCAATGCCTCTCCACTGTCGTCCAGCTGGGTGGGACTGCCCTTGCCTGGTTTCATTCTTATCTCTCCAGTCGTAGCCAGAGAATCACCTGCAACAGCTTCTCTTCCCGCTCCCGCACCGTTACCTCTGGAGTCCCCCAAGGATCTATTCTTGGTCCCCTCCTATTTCTGCTCCTCGATGACATCATCCGAAAACACAATGACAGGTACCACATGTATGCTGAGGACACACAGCTCTACCTCACCACTAATGTTCCCATTAAGCCCCGTGGCCGTGCAGTGGTCTGGAGGTCCTGCGCAGGCTGCTCAGCGGCTTTTAAATGGAAAACCGTGCATGTGCGGAAATTTGAATGGGTCACGCAGCTCCCAAAAATTGGAGGGAACATTGCTCACCACTTCTCTCGACCCCTCCACTGTCTCTGATTTTTCACACTGCTTGTCCGACATCCTGGATGAGCAAAAGTTTCCTCCAACTAAATATCGGGAAGACCGAAGCTGTTATCTTTGGTCTCTACCACGCACACCGTTCCCTAGCCACCAACTTCATCCCTCTCCCTGACAACTGTCTGAGGCTGAATCAGACCGCTCGCAGCCTTGGTGTCGTATTTGATGCTGAGATGAGCTTCCAACCACATAGCCGCTCCATCACCAAGACCACCTACTTCCACCTCTGTAACATCACCCGACTATGCCCCTGCCTCAGCTCATTTGCTACTGAAACCCTCATCCATGATTTTGTTACCTCCAAACTTGACTATTCCAATGCCCTCCTGGCTGGCCTTCCAACTTTCACCCTACATAAACGAAAGCTCATGCAAAACTCTACTGCCCGTATCCTAACTCACACCAAGTCCCGTTCACACATCAACCCTGTGCACGCTGACCGACATTGGCTCCCAGTTTGGCAATGGCTTGATTTTAAAATTCTCATCCTTGTTTTCAAATCCCTCCATTGCCTCGCCCCTGCCTATCTCTGTAACTTCCACCAGCCATACAACCCTCCGTGATCTCTGCGCTCCTCCAATTCTGGCATCTTGCGCATCCCTGATTTTTATCGCTCCACCATTGGTGGCCGTGCCTTCAGCTGCCTTGGTCCTAAGCTCTGGAAATCCTTCCCTAAATCTCTCTGCCTCTCTACCTCTCTCTCCTCCTTTAAGACACACCTTAAAACTTAGCTTTCCTTTGCCCTAATATCTCCTTATGTGGCTTGGTGTCAAATTGTTTTTGATTACGTTCCTGTGAAGTGCCTTGGGATGTTTTACTACGTTAAAGGCGCTATATAATTGCAAGTTGTTGTCACTTCTCATTTAAGAACCACCTTGGGTTTGACATTTCCACAGGTTGTTTATACCTTTTAGTTTCCCCAATCCCTTTGTTGGGAATTTCCTCAAGTTCTCCTGATTGGGTCCCATAACTTTGGCGTAAGATCAGTGGAAACCCCAAGTACATTGTGTGCTGATGACATGGTGGTTAATTGGGACAACCCCATAGGAAATTTTTGGCACATATGTTGTTTTCCTATTGTTTTCACGATATGGATTTGGTTTATTTAAACATATTAGATGCTTCTCCTTCAACAATCTAAATGCAAGTTGTAGTAATAGTTGATGCTTCTCCTTTAGCAAACCAATGACTCTTGTCTTTATATCAACAGCACAAGCCTTCAAAATGATTTATCTTACAGTAGACAACTTAGGTATTCTTTGGGAAATTACTCCATGAAGTAATCATTAATACAGTGCATAAACTCTTTGGATTGGCTAGAGTGTAGGGCTAGTTTCAACCCCTTGCGAGAAGCCAGTGGCAGTGGACGACATTCCTGTGCGAGAGTTTGATTTGGAGGCCTAGCAGATTTTAACCACCGGGCCTCATTTGAATGCTGGTGGTCAGCTGCTCGCCCGTTTTGGCCAGGAAGTGGCAATTGGCTGCAGGGAGGCGGTGAAGATGGGGGGTGTTGTGTCCGTGTATAATAAGACACAGACTGCAGGAGAACGGTACAACAGGTGTTTACTCAACGTGGCTCACACGGGAACTGATCTGTACAGATTACTACTCAGTGCTATATACAGGTGTGGTCACTGCCGGTACTGCAGTATACATGAGCTGTAAAAGATAGTTCCCCCCTTAAAGATATATACATTACAATTCCTCCCCTTTTAGATTAGTGATGCGCCTCAATAACTTCAAGGCTCAAAGTTAACTGGATAAAACAAGGCTTTTATTAGCAAAGAAAGATGCCTGTGTCTTCACCTAGCTTCACCTAGCATTCTGCTGTTCTGCTGCAAGACAAGCCTGGGCTTGTCTTAAGTAGGGCCAGGTATGGGCGGAGCCGACACACCCAATGGGGAGAAAGGGGGCGGTGCACTATATACAATACAAGGTAAAACACAGGAGCAGGCAATACAAACACAGGAGCAGGCAATACAATATATGTAGTTAAATACAGAGTCTGATGAATGACATATTTCATCACATTCACCCCTTCTACAGACTTAGTCTGTCCGGGGGTGTGATAGTCCTCTGTGACCGACGTAACGGTTGCGGTGCCGCGGGTGCCAGCTGGGTGTCCCGGGTGACCTCCTGGGTCTCTGCCGGGGGTGCCACCGGGGTTGTTGAAGGAGTAGGTGGTGGGGGTACCATTGGCTGGTGTTCTTCCGGGGGTGATGAAAGAATAGTGGGTGGAGTGGGTGGGTAATGGTTGTTGTGGTTGTTGTCGTTGTTGCTGTTGTTGTTGTAGTCATTGTCGTTGTTGCTGTTGTTACCGGCTGGGGCGAGGTCTTTTATGGACACAGTGTCCTCCCGTCTGTCGGCGTGCCGGACATACGCATATTGTGGGTTGGCGTGGAGCAGGTGCACTGGCTCCACGAGAGGGTCTGTCTTGTGGCCCCTCACATGCTTCCGCAAAAGTACCGGACCTGGGGTGGAGAGCCATGACGGTATGGATACGCCTGAGGTGGATTTCCGGGGAAACACAAACATTAGCTCATGAGGCGTGGCATTAGTGGCGGTACACAATAGTGACCGTATTGAGTGGAGCACATCTGGGAGGACTTCCTGCCAGCGGGAGATAGGGAGGCCCTTGGTCCTTAGAGTTAGGGTGACTGCCCTCCATACTGTCCCGTTCTCTCGCTCCACCTGACCGTTACCCCGGGGGTTGTAGCTGGTGGTACGGCTCATGGCAATCCCCTTGGACAGCATGTACTGGCGTAGCTCTTCACTCATGAAGGACGCCCCCCTATCCGTGTGGATATAGCTTGGCATACCGAACAGGCAGAACAGGCTGTTGAGGCATTTAATGACCGTGGCGCTGGTCATGTCTGGGCAGGGGAAGGCGAATGGGAAACGGGAGTATTCGTCCACAATGTTCAGGAAGTAAACATTGCGGTCGACGGACGGGAGGGGACCCTTGAAATCTAAGCTAAGCCGCTCAAAGGGCCGTGTAGCTTTGATTAGGTGGGCTCTATCAGGGCGGTAGAACCGAGGCTTGCACTCAGCGCAAGTGCGGCAGTTCCTGGTCAGAGACCGAACTTCCTCAATCGAGTAGGGTAAGTTGCGGGACT
Source organism: Somniosus microcephalus (assembly GCF_052327205.1). Classification (NCBI taxonomy): domain Eukaryota; kingdom Metazoa; phylum Chordata; class Chondrichthyes; order Squaliformes; family Somniosidae; genus Somniosus; species Somniosus microcephalus. The sequence goes on along the minus strand of NC_140999.1, from coordinate 138,412,490 downwards.
TTATGAAATGGAACAGCCGTGTGACCCCTGGGTGGCAGAGGTCGTTGTGGAGGGTCTGTAGCCGATCCCCGGTGGCGTTGGCATACATCCCTCATGAGAGGGCGTCGGGGGATTCATTAAGGGCCCCCGGCCGGTATACGATGTCGTACTCGAAGGTGGAGAGCTCGATCTGCCACCTAAGAATCTTATCATTTTTAATCTTCCCCCTCTGTTTATTATTGAACATAAACGCTACCGACCGCTGGTCGGTAAGTAGGGTGAAGCGTTTGCCGGCTAGGTAGTGCCGCCAGTGGCGCACTGCCTCCACGATGGCTTGGGCCTCCTTTTCCACGGAGGAGTGTCTGATCTCGGGCCCCTGGAGGGTCCTCGAGAAGAAAGCTACGGGCCGCCCCGCCTGGTTGAGGGTGGCCGCCAAGGCAAAGTCAGACGCATCACTTTCCACTTGAAAGGGAGTGTTCTCATCCACTGCCTGTAGCGTGGCCCGCTCAATATCCTGCTTAATGCTTTTGAAGGCAGCATGGGCCTCAGCAGAGAGCGGGAAAGAGGATGCTTTCAAGAGGGGGCGGGCTTTATCAGAGTAGTTAGGGACCCATTGGACATAATACGAGAATAACCCCAGGCGCCTTTTCAGGGCTTTGGGAGTGTTGGGCAGGGGCAGCTCCCGTAGGGGGCGCAATCGGTCGGGGTCTGGTCCGATTTCCCTATTCTCCACCACGCTGCCTAGTATGCAGAGGCGCGTGGTGTTGAAAACGCACTTGTCCTCGTTGTAAGTGAGGTTGAGTTTTTGTGCGGTTTTCAGAAACCTCGCGAGGTTTGAGTCGTGGTCCTGTTGGTTGTGGCCGCAGATGGTGACGTTGTCGAGATAAGGGAAGGTTGCCTGCAAGTGTTGGTCATCGACCATGCAGTCCATCTCCCTCTGAAAGACCGAGACCCCATTCGTCACCCCAAAGGGGACTCTGAGGAACTGGTAGAGGCATCCGTTTGCCTCGAAGGCGGTGTACGAACGGTCCTCTGGTCTGATAGGGAGCTGGTGGTACGCTGACTTGAGGTCGATAGTGGAGAACACCCGGTATTGGGCGATTTGGTTCACCATCTCGGATATGCGGGGTAGCGGGTAGGCGTCTAGTTGGGTATAGATGTTGACTGTTTGACTATAGTCAATCACCATCTGCTTCTTCTCGCTACCCCTCACCACCACCACTTGGGCGCACCACGGGCTGTTGCTGCGTTCAATAATGCGCTCCCTCAGGAGCCTGTCTACCTCGGTCGCGATAAACCGCCTGTCCTCCCAGCTGTACCTCCTGCTTTTGGTCGCTATTGGCCGGCAGTTAGGGGTAAGGTTCACAAATAGCGAAGGCGGCTTTACCTTCAGGGTAGCCAGACCGCACACTGTGAGGGGTGGCTGGGTCCCACCGAAATTGAGCGTGATGCTTTGGTGGTGGCACTGAAAATCCAGGCCCAAGATCATGCTCACACATAAATCCTTCATAATTAACAGTTTAAAATTATTATATACAGTGCCTTTAACGGACAATCGTACCGCGCAGTAACCCGCAATAGTCGATATCTGGGTTTTGTCGGCCATAGAGATCGTGCCCTGAGTAGGGACTATAGTTAGAGAGAGTCGTTGTACCAGACCAGGGTGAATGAAGCTCTCCGTGCTCCCGCTGTCAATTAAACATTTAACCTTGCACCCGTTTACCTCGATGTCCACCATCGATTTGGATAGTGGGTGCGGTCTGGACTGGTCCACTGTGATCGACGCCACTGTAGGGCCCTGATCGGGACAAGATGGTGGGCCACACAAGGCCGGGTAAGATGGCGTCCACGATGTCTGCTCGCAAGATGGCGGACCCCACGAGGTCGGACAAGATGGCGTCCAAGATGGCCGCTCTCACGGCGCGCACGCGGCGGTGGCGGGTTTGCCTGCGGGGTTCCCTCTGCACACCTTCCCAAAGTGCCCCTTCTTACCGCACTTACAGCAGGTGGTGCCTTTCGCCGGGCACAGGTTCCTGGTGTGCTTCGGCTGCCCGCAGAAGTAGCATTTGGGGCCCCGATGTGTCGCGGCGGTCGTAGGGCTTCTGGGGGGAGAGCAGGGCCCCGACGGTGTTGGGCTACCAGGCGGGGAAGCAGAGGCGGCGTGGGCCGCGCGGCCTGAAGAGTAGGAGTCAGAGTTCTTCTGAGCCACATCCAGCGATCGCGCTGTGTCCACAGCCTGTGTCAGATCTAGGCCCGTTTTCTCTAGCAGTCTCTGCCGGATGTAATTAGAGCTAAGGCCTGCGATAAAGGCATCCCGAATAAGCTCATCTGTGTATACCGTGGCTTTCACGTCTTTGCATTTGCAGTCTTTGCCAAGCACTTTTAGGGTGACTAGAAAGTCCTCTAGCGACTCTCCGGTAGCAAGCAGATGCCTGGCGTACACCTCGTTGGTAGGCCGCTGATAGTGGGCCTTTAGAATGTTGCAGGCCTCCAGGTAGGTGGCGGCGTCTTGGATGAGTGGAAAAACCCGGTGGCTTACCCGATTCTGCAGGATCCCGAGTTTCACATCTCCGGTGGCTTTAGAGGCTGTGACGGCTTCGGAGTTGGCCATAAAAAATTCCAAGCACTGGAACCAGTGTCCAAACCGTGCCGATGCATCCGAAGCATGCGGGTCCAAATCCAAGCGTTCCGGTTTCAAAAGTTGATCCATCGTTGAAAGTTTGCTAATAAAATTGATGCGCCTCAATAACTTCAAGGCTCAAAGTTAACTGGATAAAACAAGGCTTTTATTAGCAAAGAAAGATGCCTGTGGCTTCACCTAGCATTCTGCTGTTCTGCTGCAAGACAAGCCTGGGCTTGTCTTAAGTAGGGCCAGGTATGGGCGGAGCCGACACACCCAATGGGGAGAAAGGGGGCGGTGCACTATATACAATACAAGGTGAAACACAGGAGCAGGCAATACAAACACAGGAGCAGGCAATACAATATATGTAGTTAAATACAGAGTCTGATGAATGACATATTTCATCACAATTAGACTGCATGTGTCGCATTCCGGTAGGCGAACAGGAAATTGTCCACCTTGTGCTGCAGCAGGATGTTGTCATTGTACATAGCCTTTATTGCCTTCTTAAAGGTTTGTACGAACCTCTCAGCCAATCCATTTGTGGCTGGATAATACGGGGCGGATGTGTAATTCCTTACCCCATTCTTTTTCAAGAACCTCCGGAACTCTTCGGGCACAAACTGTGGTCCGTTGTCGGAGCAAATCTGTTCTGGCAAGCCATTCCTGGCAAAAATGGTCCGTAGGACTGCAATAGTTTTCTCTGTGGTGGTGGAGGACATTTTGATGACCTCAGGCCATTTCGAGTGCACATCCACGGCTATTAAAAACATTGAGTCCATGAATGGACCAGCAAAATCAATATGCACCCGTTGCCATGGAGATGAGGGCCACTCCCATGGGTGTAGAGGGGCCTGTGGTGGTGCATTTTGGACTTTCTGGCATCCTGAGCAGCTCTTGGTCAGGTCCTCGACTTGTTTATCGATTCTCGGCCACCACACATAAGCCCTGGCTAGGCTTTTCATTTTTACCCCTCCCAGATGACCCTCATGAAGCTCATTGAGCACTCTATCCCTTAACTTGAGTGGAATTACCACTCGGGATCCACACATCAAGGTCCCCCGGCACACTGACAGCTGTTCTCTCCTTGTCGAGAATGCTGGCAACAGTGAGTCGCCATGTGCTGGCCATCCCTTCACCATCAAATCATATACCCGAGAGTGTCGGGTCATTTCGGGTTTCCTTTTCGATACAAGCGTTAGTTACCGGTAGGTATTCAACTATAGTCGAATGGAATATTTCGACAGGATCCACTGCTGGTGCTTCCTCCGCAGTAGGCAGTGGCAGGTGTGATAGCCCATCAGCATTTCCATGCTGTTTCGTGCCCTTATATTCAATCTCATAGTGGTGCGCCCCTAGAAAAAGTGACCATCTTTGTAGTCGTTGCGCAGTCATTACCAGAACGCCCTTCTTCGGATTAAAAATGGAGACAAGAGGCTGGTGATCAGTCAGCAAGGTGAATTTCTGCCCGTGCAGATAGTGATTGAACTTTTTCACTCCCCACACTAGGCTGAGGGCCTCCCTGTCAATCTGGGCGTAGTTACGCTCGGCTGAGGTTAGTGATCGTGACGCAAAGGCTATTGGCCTCTCTGAGCCGTCCGAGAATTTGTGCGACAGCACCGCTCCAATGCCGTAGGGTGACGCATCACATGCCAACCGAATTGGTAATGCCGGGTTGTAATGGGCCAATACCTCTTTCGATGTGATTAGTGTTTTGCTCTTCTGGAAAGCTCGTCTACATTCATCACTCCACTTCCATGGCACCCCAGTTTGCAGTAGGGTGTTCAGTGGGTGTAGTATTGTAGACAAATTTGGCAAGAACTTATGGTAGTAGTTTACCAGCCCGAGGAACGACCTCAGTTGTGACACATTTTCCGGTGCTGGAGCCTTGACTACTGCCTCAATCTTCTCTGGGGACTTATGTAACCCCTCTTTATCGATAACGTGGCCACAATACGAGATCTGTTTTCTAAAAAACTCGCATTTGGGGCGGTTAGCTCGGAGCCCATATTCCTGCAATCTAGTGAGCACCTGCTCCAGGTTGGCAAGGTGATCACTGTCATTTTCGCCTGTGACCAGGATGTCGTCCAAATAACACTGGGTCCCTGGGATCCCTTGCAGGACTTGTTCCATTGCCCTCTGCCAAATAGCCGGAGCTGATGCTACCCCGAATACCAGCCGGTTTTATTGGTAGAGACCTTTATGGGTGTTGATTGTGAGGTATTTTTTTGATGCTTCTTCTACCTCCATTTGCAGATACGCCTGGGCCAGATCAATCTTAGTGAAGCGTTTCCCTCCAGATAGCGAGGCGAAAATATCTTCAATCCGCGGAAGTGGATATTGTACGGTGTGAAGGACCGGGTTCACTGTTACCTTAAAGTCCCCACAGATGCGAACCTTCCTTGGTTCCCCAGGCGTGCTGCTCAACGACTTTTTCATCACAGGGACGATGGGTGTAGCCCACTCGCTCCAGTCTACCTTGGACAGTATACCTGAACGTTTCAGACTCTCCAGCTCTGCTTCGACAGCTGGGCGAATCGCATAAGGTACCGGTCTGGCCTTAAAAAATTTTGGGCTTGCGTTTTCTTCAATTTTAATCGTCGCTGTCATGCCTTTTAGTGTTCCGAGTCCTTGCTGGAACACTTCTTTCACGTCAGTTAGGATCTTTGACAGTCGCCCAGGTGTGACGTCATCATCCTTTTTGTCAGCCACAGTCAGTGCCTGTACGGAATGCCAATCCAGTTGTATTTTCCGGATCCATTTAGGTCCCAGTAATGGTGGTCCTCCATCTTGCAATACATACAGGTCTAGTTTTGGTGTTTCCTTACCATTATATATAACGGTCACCCTTATTTTTCCTTTGGTGTAGACTTTTTGCCCCGTGTGCGTCTTCAAAATAATTTTTGTGTCTCTCAAGGGTATGTGTGAGAATAGCCGCTCGTAGTCCCGTCGGTTTATGACTGTTAGGGCTGATCCTGTGTCCAATTCCATCTTTACCTGGATTCCTGCTATCTTGAGAGTGACCCAAATGGTTCGGTGATCCTCCGTTGTGATCACATTATGTAGTTTCAGACAACTCAGTTCCCTGCTTTCGGAGTCGTTATCACTCTTTTGTTCGTCTGAACTATTCTCCGTCATCTTATGTACCTTCTTGTACTTTCCTTTGGTAGGTTTCTTATTGCTGGTTTTCTTTCCCGACCTGCAGACTCGTGCTATGTGTCCTACTTTTCCACACTGTCTGCACACTTTGTCTTTGAACCAGCAATCATTCTGGTCGTGTGTTGTTCTGCCGCAGCGATAGCACTTCTCTGTTCCATATGACATTTCGTTTGTGCCATATTCTTGCGGTCTCTGTTGTATCTCTGCAGCGCCCCGTGCTGCTGCTTCATATGATACCGCAATGCTGAAAGCCTTTTCCAGCGTAAGGTCCTTTTCACTTTGAAGCCCACACACAAACTTGTCCCTTAAGGTATCTGCCAGTCCCGCTCCAAACTGGCAGTGTTTCGATTGTTTGCGCAGTTCTGTTAAATAATCAGCATTGCTTTCATCCTTATGCTGGTTCCGTTTGTGAAACTTGAATCTTTCTGCTACCAGCAGCGGTGTGGGGTTTAAATGTTCCTGTAGTATCGTTACTATGTCTTCAAAACTCTTTTCCATTGGCTTCGTTGGTGTTACTAGATTTCGTAATAACCCATACATCTTTGCACCCATTAAATTTAACAATACCGACGCTTTCTTGTCATCTGACACCTCATTTGCCTTGCAGTATACCTCTATTCGTTCGACATATGTAGTCCAATCTTCGACTTCATTGTCAAACGCGGTGATACTGCCACTCTTCGGCATTTTGGGTGTGGTTTAAAATGGCGTCTCCCAATGGCTTAAAATGGCGTCTCCCGCGCTTTCCTTCCTCCCCCGCTGCTGCCAATGCCGCTCCCGGCGGTTCTCGTGGCAATGGCGGCGGCCTGTAGGTTTCACGCGCTTCTCCTGCGCTGCTGCCAACGCCGCTCTCGGCGGTCCTCGTGGCAATGGCAGCGCCTCGCGTGTTTCTGCGCATCTCTCTCTCCCTCTCTTCGACGCTGCTCGGCCCCTGAACACTGGCTGCGCCCTGTGCGCTCTGCCCTCTCTCTCTCTCCCCCCTCGACGCTGCTCGGCCCTTTGCTGTGCCGCTCGGTCGGGCTCTAGCCCGCCGCTGTCCGGTAAGGGTCTGCGCACTACCTGTTGCCAGCCCGTTTCGCTGGACCACCTCGACTGGAAAGCCAAGCCTGGCTCTCGACAGCCTCCCCCGCAATTCTCGAGTCTCTGCTGGATGACTGGGCGGTTGCCCGTGGTCGACGCCCGAGTCTCTGGCCTTGACCTCCAATCCACTGATCTCAAGGAACGAATCCCCGGGAGGTGATGCAGAGTTGCAGGTAGGTTCGAACTTGCCTTGTCGCCAATGTTGTGTCCGTGTATAATAAGACACAGACTGCAGGAGAACAGTACAACAGGTGTTTACTCAACGTGGCTCACACGGGAACTGATCTGTACAGATTACTACTCAGTGCTATATACAGGTGTGGTCACTGCCGGTACTGCAGTATACATGAGCTGTAAAAAATAGTTCCCCCCTTAAAGGTATATACATTACAGGGGGGAGGCGGGAGCGGTCGGTTGCGACCACGGGTACCAAGAGAAGGCTCACTGCAGCAAGGTAAGGCGTGGGAGAGGGACTTCTGAGGGTCTCATGGTTGGCGGGGGAGGTGGGGGGAGGGGGAGAGGAATCCGGGGCAGCATAGGCCTGGACTTTCAATGTGGGGACCGGAGTACATCTCCTGCTTTTCCTGGCCCCACTAAGGAAATTTTTTTCACGTACCATTAATGCTGGATTCCCAACAGCTTTACCTGGTGGGGCAGCCATGGAGGACACCTCACTCAGGAAGGGGCTAATGCACATCACAGGACCCCAATTTGTGTTTATTAATGGGGCTCCTGACTGAGTCTGGGAGGCAAAAATAAATAGGTTTGTATTCTTACTGAGCCTAAATGTCACTCCTTATGTTTTCCCAATGTTATGAGCTCTGAGATTCCTTTTTTGTGATGTAAAGACCATCCTGATGGGCTCCAGGAAATATTCTTTTGTAACCTCCTGTTTACAAGAAAACTCCATTAGAGATGGACTATTATGATGTGGTCCAGGAAGCACATATGTTAACATGTGAGGCTAAATAACTGTGTTGAAGAAAGTCTGCATATAAACAGATTCTAAATCCAAACTGAACCATTGTTAGTTTATTTTTAAACTTTAATTGTTAAATCAGTAAGGAAGTGGAAACACTAATTTTTCTTTGTGTGCAGTGTTTTTTGACTAGTGCATAACCTAGTGTACAGAATGATTTAACACAAAGGCAGCACATGCATTTACCCTGAATGTAAAAGATTAAAATTACAGTAGGTTTTACTTGCAGCTGCTATGTAACTGAAAATAAATGCTGGCTCATACCCTCAATAAAAAAACAGCTATCAAATGATTCATTGTTTTGTAATGCTGCATCATATACACTCGCTGCGACTCATGAACTATATTTTCACAGATTGAAGTCAGCTGTGTTGAAAATACAAACAAATGTCAATAGATTTCCATGAAAAGAATACATAGCACATCTGTTAAATATACCTATACAAGTATAGAATTAGCTAAGACAACAGAATGATACATGAAATTTCAACATAACATGTCAAGATTGGAAAGGCTTATAAGAAAGCTAGGTCAAATGCAAATTTTATTAAGGCTGTACAATATGATTTTATTCATAAATGGCAGATGGCTGTTACCTTAGAAGTTAGATTATCATCCATTTTGTCTGCCTTGTGCACATACACAGATGTAAACCATTCTTGCATGAAACATTGACTGTATCAAACTTTGGGCCAAAAAATACATTTTGTTTCCCTTCAGCAATGCATAAACTTGGGGGTTTGATCAGATTAGCAATCAACAGGAACTTCACAAATTAATTTTTAAAGGATATAAAGTAATATTGATGTTTTTGAACTTTCCTTGCTTTTATTCTACATTTGGAAAGAAGGTTTAGAGCTATGCTTGGCCATAGTCACTGCACAATCTTGCATTCATCACCAAGTGTTAGTGGTGTAACTTTTTCAGCAGCATAACTATATACAATGTTTATATTTGAACAAAAGCTGTCCTAGAAAACATTCTGTGCTGTTTATTTTTGCTGCATTTTTTTTATATAATTCATAAAATGTCTTCTCTTTGTGGCATCGGAAAATTGTAATGCAATGATCACTAACAATATTCAGGAAGATATTGATGCTTTTAAGGTCGCCTTTTTAAAAGCAAAAGCGTATTGATTAAAATACGAATTATGTTGGATTTGGTAATACTTTAGTTGCTAATTTAGAAAAAAGTAAAACCCAAAAATCAAAAGGTTTTCATGTATTCAGATACATTTCTTTCCACTTGTTTAAACAGTGGAATTTTTTTTTGCCTGAATTTAAATATTCCCTATCTTTATGCTTCAGAGGAAGGGATGGGAGTTAGGTCTATAAGAGATTTATTTTATTACAAGCCAAATTGTATTTAGGCTTGTCTGACGTGATATAGCAATAGGAATATTTTCAAGTGCATTTCCGAGTGAAAAAAATACAGAGAACTGAATTGTATTAGAGAAAGTCTGAAATCTGTAACTACCTTCCTACAATAGTTACCATAAATCAATGTATGCAAGTGTATGAATGCAGTTTTTCTATGAACCTTGGAATTGATTTATGTCCATACAATTTCTGAATTTTTAAAGGCCAGCTGGCATTGAAAATCACTGGTGTAATCGTGACTATATACTTGTGTAGGCTTATTTCATTTTGAACCCTTCCCCAAAAAACTAAGGGAGAAAAAAAGATATTAGAATTTTTGACTTCCAAGCCATGAATCCCTGTTTTAATCAAAGTATTCACTTGCCAGCTTCCAAAATGGCAGCCGCTTGGGACTCTGCTACAGTTTTTGTAATATTGCTATTTCTGGATTGTTTAAATAATGTGGTCTTGTTAATAGATTCTTCTATAATAAGACCATACTATTTAAACACTTCAGAAATAGTGATGCTGAATAGAATATCGCAGACATGATCCACCCCAATCTTTGGTGCTGGCAAGTGGGCATATTTGCTATTGATAACAGCTCAGGTTTTACCAATGATGTGTTTGCACTGTGAGGTTTGTACTAAGTGCAGACTAACCCCATGATGCAATGCATAACTAATGCATAAACAATGAGACCATTTTCAAGGTTGTGACATAAATCATTAATACAAAATCATACAAACCAGAAAAAGATGCAGCTGAACAGTTATATTGAAATTGCAACTCCAAATTATTAAAACAAAACTAGCACAGCATGATTTAATTTGGCTTTGGGAATTTGGGATTTCTCCAAGGTAGCAACACTAAATTTTTGGAAAGGCATTTTGGCTGAATTTGGTGTTGTTGCAATTCTGAAAGCATAGCATAACCAAAGTTACAATTTAGCTGGTTGTGGATGGAGTACAAATTGTTACCACAATTACTTACCCTTTTACTGTTCCCAACAAGAGGTCTCGGTGCTTTATATCTGGTAGGTGGTGTCATCTGGATACTCAACCTACAATAAGGCTCACTAATTAACAATAACAACTTGTCTTTATTTAGCACATTTATTGTAGCAAAATGTCCCAAAGAACTTCAAAGTTAGATGCCAGACCTGAGCAGGAGTAAAAGGGGAGTTTAAAGGAGATGCCTGAAATCACAGTTGACGAGGAAGGTTTTAAGGAGGGGAGAAGTTGGAGAGAAATGTTGGAAAGTGTGTGGGTAAAATGGCTGAAGGCTCTTCCGCTGATAGTAGAGCAGCAGACCAGAAATGGAAGAGTGGCAGTGTGCAAGCGGAGATCTAGGGCTGGAGGAGTTTGTATGGGTAGGAAGGGGTAAGGTCTTAGACACTTGTGAAGGGAATAGCTAGAATTTAAAAAATGATGTGCTAAGGAATGGGAGCTGATGGAGTTTGGGAAGAATTGGGGAGCAGGATTTTGTGCAGGATAGAATACAGAGTAGTAGGTGAGTTCGAGTTTATGCAAGGGAGAGCTTGGAAGGCCAGCGAGGAAGTTGCGGGAAAAATAGAGGCTATAAGTAACAGAAGCGTCAATGAGGATTTCAGCAGCAGTGGGAGTGAGGTGGGGTGGAAATGGGCAGTCCTGATGGTGGACTGGAGGTTTGAATTTCAACTTGGGGTCAAGTAGGATGGCCAAATTATGGACCATTGGGTTGAACTTGAACAGGTATCTGGAAAGGGGGATGGGATCAAGAAATAAAACATAGAGGGGTAGATTTTTCCACTTACCACCCAGGCGTAAATCTGATGCAGCCTGTTATACAAACCACTCAACCTTTGTTTCCTTTGATTTGAATGAAAATGAAAAGTTTCTATAACGGGTGGTTGATCCACAATGCCAATTTTACATCAAGGTGGCAAGTTGAAAATCTACCCCAGAGTTTCTGATGGGAGCCAAACAGGATAACTTCCATCTTGCCAGTGTTGAGCTACAACAAATTTTGGCTGGTGTTGGACAGGCAGTTTGAAAGCATGTCGACAGTCATGCATTGCAGGTGGAGAGGTAAAGCTGGGTATCATCAGCGTACATATGAAAGCCGCCCCCATGCTTGTGGATAATGTTGCCACGGGCAATTTATGGATGAGGAATAAAAGGCGTCAGGTATGGAACCTCGGGCCAGACTGGAGGTGACTACCACACAGGAGAAATCATTGCAGGAGATGTGCTGGCTGCACTTGGACAGATAGGAGTGGGCCAAGAAGAGAGGACATTTCCATGCAGAACATGGAGGAGAGGTGGTGGAAGAAGATGGTATGATCAATCATGTTGCAGACCATGGTGTCGTTGAGGGGTATGAGGAGGGATAACACACCACTGTTAGTCACACAGTGTCTTTGGTGACTCTGGACTATGGAAAGATGGGAACTATTTTAAGGGATTCTGTGTGGGAGAAGTGGGCATGGAGTTGGGTAGTGATGACATGTTCCAGAATTTGAGAGGAATGGGAGATTGGGCATTGGGTGATAATTGGAGAGGACAGAGAGCTCAGAGTAGTTATTTTAAAGGCGAGGGTGATTGTAGCAGTATTGGAAATGGCACCTGAGGAGAGTTAACATCTGATAATGCCAGGGAGCTCCAGCCCTAGGAGGGATATTTGAGTGGCCAGAAGCTGAGTTAGGCAGGGGCAAGAGAGCAGGACGTAGGTCTCATGAAAGAGATGAGCCTGGTGAGGGAATGTGTGGAGGCTGGGAGGGAAGCTATAGATTATTTATGACATCGGAGCAGGGATGGGGAATGAGCTGGAAGCGGGCAGGGTGTTATCTAAGCAGCTGAGTGGGTAGCTTCAATTTTGAAGAAGCAGAAATTACAACTGCCATCAGATATAATTAAACTGAATACTGCATCAAAACAGAGCTATTCAGCAACAACCAGACATCTGGTCTCATTTTCTACCCATTCATTTTTTTTACCCTCCTTTTTTACTTGCTAATGTTCTCCCATCCTTCCTCCTCTCCCGAAGGCATTGACTCCCTGCTGATTATTGTTCCATGGTCTTTGCTCAATTGGCTATTCCTTTTTGTGAATCTAGTTAGTGAGGCCCAGCACGTTATTCAACCATAGAAGCATCGCAGCTGAGTCTGAAGTTGTTCACTGCATCACAATCAGGAGCAGAATCTCTGTCTAAATTTCCTTTTTCTAATCCAAAGGTGGTGTGGAAAATGCTATCCTGTGTGAGATCAGCTAATTTAACACAGAGCAAGGTTTGAGTCTGGGACCTCCCAGGTTTTAATGGCTCTACTGTGCACTTGCTTATCGAGCTGAGCTATTGGGGAATATGGCTAATTTTTTTAACAGTCCGGTGATTATTTATTAGTATTTCTCTGGAACCTGCTCGGTGTTTGATATAAATCATTATTATTTTCACAATGCATAAAAAGTGATATTTGACTGCCGTAACTGCAGCCATGATTTATTTTGTGTGAATGAAAAGCAGAAATATCAGATGGAAATGTTATCCTTGAAACCAGTTCCGCAGCTCTTCATTTTAATAAAGCTACAGATGTATAATGAAAAAGGTGCTCTACTTTCATGCCAGGCCTCGTAATTCAGTTGTTTTGTCACTTGTGACATAAGATTCTTTCATACTTTTACAAAAAAAAATCAGCAAAGCACCAAAATAAATGCAGCACCCTGTCTTTCATTTTGTTTACGTAACTCAAAACACTGTGGTATAATATCCTACTGCAAAAAGCCAGGAACCCTCTGTGGACTGACAGTATAAAAGAGCATGGTAAAGAGAAGGAAGCAGAGGACAAAGGGAGAGATCAATTTTGCAGAACAAAATCCTCCCCAGCAGGCCATGTTGTATATCAGGTCACCACAAGAATTCAGTTTAGTCTGTGGTAATGCACTTCTGCTAAAAGAAAGGGGGTAAATCTTTACATTCTCTTACAAAAGTGCATTTATACATTGCATAAATACTTGCAGCTGCTTGTTGCTCGCTAATACTTGAAGCACTTACAGCTGCAATGGGAACAGGTGCTGGATTACTCTGTTTCAGTGATTAAGCCAATTCATTGCTAGTTACCCTGCACACCGCACACTCTACGTTTACAGTACGTGTTTTATGCAACTGGCTGAAAACTATTTGCATGGAAGATGTATTCCATTTATACAGCTCCTGTACCTATCTGAGATTCTAAGCAAATGAACATCAGCTATTTAGTCGCCAGCACAGATTGTTGCACAGATTGTCTACTACTCCAGGACTACACAGTGTCAGCCGTGACTTAGTGGTAGCACTCTTGTCTCTGAGTCAGAAGGCTGTGGGTTCAAGTCTCGCTCTAGAGATTTGAGCAAGGTTGTTACACAAGATTTTGGCTCTTGGGATTGGGCGTAATATATTAACATGGATTGAGGATTGGTTAACAGACAGAAAAGAGAGGGTAGGAATAAACGGGTCATTTTCGGGATGGCAGGGTATAACTAGTGGAGTGCCGCAAGGTTCAGTGCTTGGGCCTCAGCTATTCACAATCTATATCAATGTCTTAGATGAGGGGGCCGGGTGTATGTATCCAAGTTTGCTGACGATACAAAGCTAGGTGGGAAAGTAAGCTGTGAAGAGGATGCAAAGAGGCTGTAAAGAGATATAGACTGGTTAAGTGATTGGGTAAGAAGGTGGCTGATCATAAGAACATAAGAACATAAGAAATAGGAGCAGAAGTAGGCCAATCGGCCCCTCGAGCCTGCTCCGCCATTCAATAAGATCATGGCTGATCCGACCCTAACCGCCAATCCACTATCACAGAACCACCTCCTGAATCTAACAGAATTAGACACACGAAATAGGAGCAGGATCAGGCTACACGGCCCCTGGGCCCGCTCCGCTACCCACAGGGCCATGACCGATCCGAACCTAGACTCATGTCCAAATTCCTGCCCGCTCCCCGTAACCCTTAATTCCCTTTACTTCTAGGAAACTGTCGATTTCTGTTTTAAATTCTACAGCTTTTTGGGGCAGCATATTCCATGGACCTACCACCCTCTGAGTGAAGTAGTTCCTCCTCATCTCAGTTTTGAAAGAGCAGCCCCTTATTCTAAGACTATGCCCCCTAGTTCTAGTTTCACCCATCATCGGGAACATCCTCCCCGCATCCACCCGATCCAACCCCTTCACAATCTTATATGTTTCAATAAGATCGCCTCTCATTCTTCTGAGTATAATGTGGGGAAGTGTGAAATTATCCACTTTACTAGGGAGAATGGAAATGCAGAACATTTTTTAAAAGGTGAGAGACTTGTAAATGTTGGGATTCAGAGGGATTTGGGGGTCCTTGTACACAAATCACAAAAGGTTAACATGCAGGTACAGCAAGCAATTAGGAAGGCAAATGGTATGTTGGCCTTTATTGCAAGGGGGTTACAGATTAAGAGTAAGGCCTTTACTGCAATTATATAGGGCTTTGGCGAGGCCACACCTGGAGTACTGTGGGTTTGACAGGGTAGATGCTGAGAGGTTGTTTCTCCTGGCTGGAGAGTCCAGAACTAGGGGTCATAGTCTCAGGATAAGGAGTCGGCCATTTAGGACTGAGATGAGGAGACATTTCTTCACTCAGAGGGTTGTGAATCTTTGGAATTCTCTACCCCCGATGGCTGTGGATGCTCAGTCGATGAATATATGCAAGACTGAGATCGCTAGATTTTTGGGCACGAAGGGAATCAAGTGATATGGGGATAGTGCGGGAAAGTGGAGTTGATGTAAAAGTTCAGCCCTGATCTTATTGAATGGCGGAGCAGACTCGAGGGACCCTTTGGCCTACTCCTGCTCCTTATTTCATACATATTTATGTTAGAATTGTGGCTGATACTCCAGTGCACTACTAAGGGAGTGCTGCACCTTTGGAGGTGCTGTCTTTCGGATGAGATGTAAAACCGAGGCCCTGTCTGCCCTCGTGAGAATGTAAAAGATCCCGTGGTACTATTTGAAGAAGAATAGGGGAGTTCTCACCAATATTTATCCTTCAACCGATGCACAAAAACCCAGATGATCTAGTCATTATCTCATTGTTGTTTGTGGAATGCTGCTGTGCTTAATTACAACACTTCAAAAGTACTTCTTTGGCAGTAAAGCACTTTAGTACATCCTGAGCTTATGAAAGATGCTTTCTAAATGCTCGTTCATTTGTTCTTTTCTATCATTCTCTAGGTATAAGAGCAAGTGCAGAAACATGCATGAGTCATACATTTCCACATACGTGACTTGTTACCAGTTACTGGGTGTGTGCTGCCAGCTTTACCTACAATTTCCTTGGATAGCTTTCATCAAAGTTAATGGTGACGGGTAAGTACCGGTCAGAGCAGCATAATACTGGGAATCTTTCTTGTTCGCTTTTACCCGGTGGGAGAAAATTCCCCCACACACACATGGCTTAGGAAGTTAAAAGTGTAAATTCCTCTTTCTTTGGGGAATGATACATTTCTTGGAATGGCAATAATTTTGCAGCTTTTTCTCTTTTAACACTTTCAACAAATTTTTATATTGAGCACAATGCCTGTATTGGCAGTATGGTTCCATGCCTGCTGTGATACTGTCCAACTTAATTCTATTAGTGCTGTCTCCAGTGCCACCTTAATACCATGCCCACTCCTTCTAATCAGCACAGTGGAAAGATCCTGCAGTATTACTAATGCTGAAGGGGAAGCACAGCAGATGATTTATTTTTTATACCCTCTGATTTTCCATTTGATTATGTTCCCTTACCTCTTCTTTCCTGAAGGTGGCAACTCATGCTGTATAAATCGACAGGTAGAAGCAGTAGGGTGGCATCTTTTGTCAACCAGACGGAACACAAAATGGGGGTAGGACAGGGCCTGGAAACCTAGTTTCAATTAAGATGTTTACTTTGCTGATAGAAATTAATTAAAAATCTTCGTAACTGATGGTTGAACAGGTTTATCCAATTAGTAATTTAGCCATAGAGACCAGAGGGCCCCCAGGTTCAATCCCCACACTGTGCCAAGTTAGCTGATGTCATCTGGGGCAGGAGTAAGGATGCTACCATTGAACTTGACCCCCTTGTGATAGAGAGAGAAAAAACAGCCAGTGTTCTTGACCTTGATTATTATCTAGTGATCCCTGCAGGAAATACATATTTGTGAGCATCAGGTAGGATTAGAATTGGGCTGAACTGTAATGCCACCCGAGTTTGTATAGCCTGCCAATATTCACCACTTGGATAAGGTACCAGAGGGTACGTTGGTGCCAGGGCCACTGTACTCCAGCAAGGAATAAATTCCTTCAGGAGAGGAAGGCAGAGAAGAAAATTAGTGGAAAAAAATCCTTAATAACAAATACCTCCACATTGTAAGACAACGATGTAAGCAGACTTCCATTTTAAAAATGAAATTCCGCCCTGATTCCGGGCACATCTCCAGCATAATGATGTGTTCTTATAGGCATGATGTGTCCACCCCAAACATGCTAATAATAACCCTTCCCCACACTTTGGATTGGGGCAGGCATCTGTAGCTGCAGGCAGGTGTGCCTGAATTTCTGGGCCATTATTTTATGCAGCATAAAATTAAATTTGGTCCATATTATTAATTTTACTTCATCACAGTGTGCGGTATTTAAGTTGAAATCCAGTATGCCTTTTCCACGTTTAACTCTACAAATATAACAAAACAATGATATTGGGGCAACCTTGAACTTGAAAAGGAGAAATTTGAAGGGCTATGGGGAAAGATCAGAGGAGTGGGGCTAATTGAATAGTTCTTTCAAAGAACCGGCACAGGCACAATGGGCCGAATGGCCTTCTTCTGTGCTGTTTGATTCTTTGAACCTTAGACAGGTGTGACTGCTCATCGAGCAGTATTTGTCTACATTACAGCAGCTATTGCACTTCAAAAGTAATTCATTGTGCGAAGTACTTTGAGACATTTCAATATGATGAGGCTTTATGTTAACGCAGTAAGTATTACTTCATTTAGAAAAAGGTATCCAAATCAATATAGTGTAAGATTGTGTCACTGAAGGTGGATACTATAGGTAAGAAAGCTGACAAATGAAGCCCTTTCTCAGGCACAAAACAAGCTGGTGTTTGATCCCCTGCATAGCATTTATGTCTGAATTGGCTTCTCTTCAATATTTCCAGTAAACTTTCGATCCATGTATTAACAGAACTACTATGTAGTCACGTTGTTAAAATCAGCAGTGAAACAGAGGCCGGAATTTTCCGTACCTGGGTGGGTTGGTCGCCTTGGCGGGTCGTGTCCCCATTCCTGATTCCATGCCACTCCTCAGATCGAGTTTGCGTTAATGGGACCTATTAAGGTCGCCCTGCGCGTTTCCTGGCCATATTAAATGGTGCGAGTATGCTGACACCATCAATGATGTATTTTCAGCCGGGATATTTAAAGGAGTCATGGCTATCTAGGAGTATGCACTGCACAATTGGACTGCTGGAAAGAGTGCCAAATATGACTGCTCTGAGACAGAGGCTGCACCCAAGTTCTCCGATGACTCCCTCCATATGCTTGCGGAGGGAGTCAGAGCACGCAGGGAGGACCTCTTTCCTTCTAATGAGCAGAAGAGACCTCCCCAGGAGACCAGAAGAGCCTAGCTCCAAATAGCAGAGGAGATAAACAGCAGGGATGTGGTCAGGAGGACCTGGGTGCAGTGCCGCAAACATTTCAATGATCTCATTAGATCAGCAAAGGTGAGTACAAAGACACACTCCACTTCATCCTGCTGTGCCTCTCATCACATCCTCATCACTCTGTCTTCCCAACCCTGCTGCTGCATATCCTTACTCACACCAGCATACCTTGCATGTCCACCCATCCCCCTCTCTCTATCTACATTATCACATCCCCATCTGACTAGCCACCCCTTGTGGTAAACCACTGTTTGTTATTGTTGTTGTTGTTGTTGTTGTTGCACACTGTTGTGCCTATGCATGCCTCAGCTGACTCCGCCCCTGGCTCCACCCACATGCCCGGGTATAAAGGTGACTGCTCTGCAGCCCCCTGCCCTTTTGGATACCAGGCAACCACGAGAGGCATGCTCTGTTCTTTGCTAATAAAAGCCTGTTAATTAACTCTCTGTCTTTTATGAGGAATTGATAGTGTATCAATTTTATTAGCAAAGCAAAATGTCGGGTCCAAATGTTGAACAGCAGGAGCTGCATCAACCGACGGCGCCAAACGCTGAGCAGCAGGCGCTGCTGCGAGCCCTCAGACCAACATGCCTGGACCTAGACCCCCAAGAAGCGGGTTCGGCTACCAATTTCACACAATGGCTGCGTTGCTTCGAGGCTTACCTGGAAGCCTCAACTGTGACCCTAGACGAAAACAAGCTGAAAATCCTGGCCTCAAAGGTGAGCCACCAAGTTTATACTCTAATCCAGGACGCGACGACCTACGCGGCGGCTATCGATCTGCTTAAAGGGCAATACGCACGCCCGGTAAATACGGTCTATGCCAGGCACCTCTTAAGATCCTGCAGACAGCAGCCTGGGGAATCGGTGGAGGCTTTCCTACGGGCACTGCGGATACTCGGCCGAGGCTGCGATTGCAAAGAAGTATCAGCCGCAGCACACACGGAGGGACTGATCCGAGATGCTTTCGTTGCGGGTCTAAGGTCCAACTACTCCCGGCAGAGACTGTTGGAGAAGGGAGAAATAGACCTGAAAAAGGCAGTGTCCCTCGCGCTCTCGCTCGACGCGGCCCATAGGAATATGGACGCTTTCTCCCCTAACCGCTCCGCACCGTGGACACCGCAACCTTGGGTCATGGGACCGCCACCTCCAACTGCTGCAGCGATGTCCAAGGCACAGAAATGTTATTTTTGTGGCCAGGCAAAACACCCCAGAGCATGCTGCCCAGCGAAAAACGCCACCTGCTCCGGCTGCGGGAAGAAAGGACACTATGTCAGCGCCTGCAAAGGCAAAACCGCTAACGCCAGCAGCGCCGCGTGCGAACCGTGGGGGCAGCCATCTTGTCCGCCATCTTGGGCTTCCCCAGCCGCGTGGGGATCGGGATCATGGGCGCCGCCATTTTGTCTGCCATCTTGGACACCTCCAACTTCAATCACGGGGGACCCGGACTCAACCACCGCCTCATCTGACGACCACATCGACTCGCTTGACCATACGCTGGCCTCCGTGACGCTGGACCAATCTCTCCCTCATCAACTGTCCAGGTCCATGATGGACATTACGGTAAACGGCCGCGCCACTACCTGCCTTTTTGACAGCGGGAGCACGGAGAGTTTTATCCACCCCGACACGGTGCGCAGTTACTCTCTCCAGGTCCTGCCGACGCGCCATCGGATCTCTATGGCTTCCAAAGCCCAGTCAGCGGACGTCGGTGGCTACTGTGTGGTGACCCTTTCGGTACGGGGCACAGAATACAAAAATTTTAAACTTCTGGTCCTGCCCCATCTCTGCGCTGCCGTTCTACTGGGGTTGGATTTTCAGTGCCACCTTAAAAGTGTCACATTGGCGTACGGCAGACCCCTCCCCCACTCACAGTCTGCAGCCAGCAGCTTTTAAATCGCCCGCCGCGCACCATCTGCAGCCTCTCTACCCTTAAAGTCTCCCCCCCTCCTTGTTCGCTAACCTCACCCGCGACTGTAAGCCCGTCGCTACTAAAAGCAGGCGTTACAGTGCCGGGGATAGGAGTTTCATTAAATCCGAGGTAGCGAGACTCCTGAAGGAAGGGATTATTGAGAGTAGCACCAGCCCATGGCGAGCACAAGTGGTGGTGGTGAAGACTGGCGGAAAACAGCGCCTAGTTATCAACTACAGCCAGACGATCAATCGCTACACCCAGTTGGATGCATACCCACTCCCCCGCATATCTGACATGGTCAATCAGATAGCACAATACCGGGTGTTCTCGACGATTGATCTGAAGTCGGCATACCACCAGCTCCCCATCAGGGCTGAGGACCGTCAGTACACAGCTTTTGAAGCTGACGGTCGTCTCTACCACTTCCTCAGAGTTCCCTTCGGCGTCACCAACGGGGTTTCAGTCTTCCAACGGGAGATGGACCGGATGGTTGACCAGAACGCGCTCCAGGCCACTTTCCCCTATCTAGACAACGTCACCATCTGCGGCCACGACCAGCAGGACCATGATGTTAACCTAGAGAAATTCCTCCGTATGGCCCAGCGGCTGAACCTAACATACAACAAGGACAAATGTATGTTTCGTACCACGCGCCTTGCCATTCTTGCCTGCGTAGTGGAGAATGGAGTCATCGGCCCCGACCCCGACAGAATGCGCCCCCTTATGGAGCTCCCCCTCCCCCACTGCCAAAAAGCACTGAAGAGATGCCTAGGGTTTTTCTCGTACTATGCTCAGTGGGTGCCCAACTATGCAGGCAAAGCCAGACCCCTCATCAAGTCCGCCTCCTTCCCCCTGACAGCAGAGGCATGTGCAGCCTTCACTCTCATAAAAAGAGATATTGCGAAGGCCACAATGCACGCAGTGGATGAGTCCATCCCTTTCCAAGTGGAGAGCGACGCATCCGATTTTGCCCTAGCTGCGACCCTTAACCAGGCGGGGAGGCCCGTGGCCTTTTTCTCAAGGACCCTCCAGGGCCCCGAGATTCGACACTCTTCTGTCGAAAAGGAGGCTCAGGCCATTGTGGAAGCTGTGCAACATTGGAGGCATTACCTGGCCGGCAAACGATTTACCCTGCTCACTGACCAGCGTTCAGTAGCTTTTATGTTTAATAATAAGCAGAGGGACAAAATCAAGAATGACAAGATCTTGAGGTAGAGAATCGAACTCTCCACCTACAATTACGATATCTTGTACCGGCCCGGGAAACTCAATGAGCCCCCAGATGCCCTATCACGTGGTACATGCGCCAACGCGCAGGTTGATAGACTGAAGACCCTCCACAATGACCTCTGCCACCTGGGGGTCACCAGGTTCTTCCATTTCATCAAATCCCGTAACCTGCCCTACTCCATCGAGGAGGTCAGGACCTTGACCAGGAACTGCCAAATCTGTGCCGAGTGCAAACCGCATTTTTATAGGCCAGACAGAGCGAGCCTGATCAAAGCCACGTGCCCCTTCGAGCGGCTGAGCGGCGATTTTAAAGGGCCCCTCCCCTCCTCTGACCGCAATGTGTACTTCCTCAATATAATTGACGAGTACTCCCGTTTCCCGTTTGCCATCCCTTGCTCAGACATGACCAGTACCACGGTCATTAAATGTCTGAATGACCTCTTCGCCTTGTTCGGTTTCCCTAGCTATATCCATAGTGACAGGGGCTCATCCTTTATGAGCGACGAACTTCGTCAGTACCTGCTCGCGAGAGGTATTGCTACAAGCAGGACCACCAGCTACAACCCCCGGGGGAATGGCCAGGTGGAAAGAGAGAATGCGACGGTCTGGAAGGCAGTCCTTTTAAACTTGAAATCTAAGGGCCTTCCGACCTCTCGCTGGCAGGAGGTCCTCCCTGCGGCGCTCCATTCCATTCGGTCACTGCTTTGTACAGCCACCAATACAACCCCTCATGAGAGAATGTTCTCCTTCCCCAGGAAGTCCACATCGGGGATCTCGTTACCGACATGGCTGACTTCTCCAGGACCCGTCCTACTGCGGAAGCACGTGAGGTCCCATAAGACGGACCCCCTGGTCGAGAGGGTGAGCCTCCTCCACGCCAACCCTCAGTATGCTTACGTGGTGTACCCGGACGGGCGGGAGGACACAGTCTCCATACGAGACCTCGCACCTTCGGGTGCTCCCGAAACACTTCCTTCGCCACCCACCACTACCCACGCCTACCCCCAGTATGCTTACGTAGCGTACCCGGACGGGCGGGAGGACACTGTCTCCACACGAGACCTCGCACCTTCGGGTGCCCCCGAGACACCACCATCGCCACCCACCACTACCCACACCCCGACCCCTGTAGACGGCATGCCGCAGCCCCAGGACCCGCCATTGACTACGCAACCTCTCATCAACGAGACGCCAGGTTCGGCGTTGGATGCTGCATCATCACCGCCGCTGCTACGACGATCAGGACGGCATACAAGGCCACCTGATAGACTTAACTACACGAACTTTTAGTTTACACGAACTTTTAGTACACTTCACCCCGCCGGACTCAATTTTAAACAAGAGGTGAATGTGGTAAACCACTGTTTGTTATTGTTGTTGTTGTTGTTGTTGCACACTGTTGTGCCTCTGCATGCCTCAGCTGACTCCGCCCCTGGCTCCACCCACATGCCCGGGTATAAAGGTGACTGCTCTGCAGCCCCCTGCCCTTTTGGATACCAGGCAACCACGAGAGGCATGCTCTGTTCTTTGCTAATAAAAGCCTGTTAATTAACTCTCTGGCCTAGAAATTCAGTTGCGTTTGCGCCCAATTAGGGGCGAAAGAGTGGGTTGCGCCGGAAGTTGCGTCGCGCCCGAAATTAGGTGGGCCCTAACATCAGCGTTAGCCGGTAGCGCTGCGCCGGCACCGATGACGTCATCGGTGTGCGCAGTGCCCCGGTACCGCCCGAAACCACGCCGATCCCCATCTTCAGTAGCGGCCGCCTCTTCCGTGGCGGGCGCTAACAACATCGGGAGACCGGGTCCTTACTGCAGCCTTAGCGGCGCAAGTTAAGGTGGAGGTGCGGGGCGGCCGCTTTTTCGGCGGCCGCCTGCCCGCACCTCCTTCCCCGGCCTCCTCCACCCCCCCCCCGCGGCATTGCCGGCTGGTTTCCGTGGAGCCCGGCACTTCTCCGTTGTGCCGGGCTCTTTTGCCGGCACTTGCAATCGGGGCTCCGGCCGTTGCAGGCACCTCCCCCTTAAGAGAAGGGGGAGGCCTGCAGTACAGCAGCCTGCCGCACCGCATCGGGTGGCGCAGCGGGACCGGCAGCGCTGAAATTCACTTTCAGCGCCCCAAGCGGGGCGGCCAAACCCTGGAACAGCGCCCGGTTCCGCTTTGGGGCGCTGAAAGTGAATATGGGGTGGGCACAACTGGCTCCGTGGCGGGCGCAAAATTTACGGCGCAAACAAGCTGGCGGGGCTATACCCAATTTCTAGGCCTCTGTTTTTTATGAGGAATTAATAGTGTATCACCCCTCACACTCATCCTCATCCTAATGCAATCATACCAACTAACAACACACAAGGAGGCCACTTGGTTTTGGCGCCCCACTCCACCATAGTCTCCCTCTAAAAATGTAACCCACCCATTCCTTACACTCATTCTATCACTCTCACTCAAGCTCCTCTTCTTTCCCTCCTTGCAGGAAAAGAGAGCCCACAATAAGAGGGAGAGGGAGAGAACCGGAGGTGGAACGCCATCATTGGCGACCCTAACATCAGCAGAGGAGACTGCCTTGGAAGTTTCTGGAGTCGCCGAGCAGCTGGAGGTGGGAGACGGTGTGAGGGACCCATCTCAGCAACCTGGTAACATAATTACATATCATACAGCTAAATGGCATACATCAGTCACTCATATGGGAGCTAATGTCATCAGCCACTGAATAGTCATACCTAACTCATCTCTTTACTCTCCCACAGGCCCATCAAGAGCCTCCACCACTGTACAGGAGGAAGAGGAAGACAACTCCTCAGAGGAGCCTCCAGCCTCTGAGGGTGCACCATCACCAGACATAAGCGCACCCAGGACCAGCGCAGATACGCACACCTCGGTGGGTGCCATGCAAGATAGAGTAGTGTTGTCACCTGGTGTCTCATAACTCACAAGTGAGCAAGAGCAGATGGTGGAGACAGGGACAGCAGTGAAGAGTCCTCGCCGGAGGGCACAGGATGCGCTCAGCTCTGCTCAGCTGCATGCAGGTGTTGAGCCTCGGGGTCTATCCAGAAAGAGGGTGTTCCGAGATGTGCAGCAAGAGGTGTAGGAGGGTTTAACAGGTTTTGTGAGCGCGATGTCTGCAAATGTGCAGAGAATGTAGGAGCCCATCTCCAACATGAGCACCACCGTGTTGCAGGGAATGGTGACTGTAGGGCATCGGTGACTTGTGTGATGCATCTGTGGGCGACCAACTACGTGATGCTGCAAATGTCTTCTGCAGGTCCCTGAAAAGAGACTGAGGCAAAAACATTGAGGATGGTGGTGACTTTGACAGCCACTGGTAAGATGTGTCCACCCGCTCCTCTGGGCTGCAGGTCTTGCTCCAGCAATGTGCAAATGTCTGCAACGACCTGGCACGATAGCCTGAGCCTCCTTTGGCACTGCTGCTCAGTCGTGTTTAGGAAACGCAACCTCTGCCTGCATACCCTGTGTTGGGAGTATCACCTCTGGAGCGGTGCAGCCCTGCGCTGATGTGCTCTGTCCTGTGCAGCATCAGGTGGTTGAGGAGAAGGTTGGTGGTGACGTTGTTGTTGGTGTGCCTGGTTCTGCTGGTGTTGGGGTTCATTTTGGTCCGATTCTGAGGACCAAGTTGAGACAGTATAAACGGCACTTATGCTGATGGAATAGATGGCAGGTCAAGTAGAGATGACAGAAGCAATCTGTCAATGATGTGATAGGTTCTACCAATGAGGTGACACTGGATGACGACTTTACTGGAAATACTTGCAGCCTCTCGAAAGCTAAATTTGTGCTGCCAATGCAGTCAGCAACAGCTTCTGCCTGAGGAACGTGATCAGCTGTGAGGTGGGAGTTTTTATTGTACTTTCCATGCTGTGCATTAATCAGCTGGAGCAATGGCCACTCAACTTCCACCTCAGGTTGACAGACGTGGTTCCTGAGCTGTATGATTCCCGTTATCATGCAGTGAAATTTGAAAGGTAGGGTTAAAAAGACTCTTAAGCGTTTGACAAGTACCTAATAATGATTTAAATTAGCTCACCCGCCTCTGCCATTCGGGCCACTGCCGCGCTGGCAAACACGCCCAACGGAAAGGCGCGTGGGGGCGGGATGACGGCGGGTACCCGACCCGCAAGATATTTCAAATTTCCCACCCAACCCGCCTCTGATCGCGCCCTCATGGACCCCAGAAAATTCTGGCCAGAGGGTCATAGTTTCACACAACATATGGAGTGATGGATAGGTGCGAGTGTGTTACAATGAGAATGTTAGCATACTTGGAGCCAACTGTTGCACCATGTAATTACTAGTGTATCTCCCTTGTGTAGCTCATGGTAAATTAGATGAAATGCCGTTTTATAAGGACAGAGTGTTGTACCATGAAACGGATAATATATTATTAATGAACCACAACATCAAAAAGACGATAACCCAACATATGCTCAAGTAAATGAAAGTTTAATTGTTGTTTGATCAGAGAACCTTGCAGATTGGAAAGGGCTTGTGAGACTCAATGTTTTGTATATAATATAGATGGACACAGACGAATAACTGAACTGTTGAATGTTATCAGTTGCCATGATTCTGTCTGCTGAGTTTTGCAGTTCAGATTGCTGTATTTCACACCCATCCTTAAATTTTGCTGTTCTATTATAGGGCCAATTGTCTGGTCTAAGTGCAGAGGTGGCCGGACTGGTTCCCAATGCATATTGGCACAGGGGAGTTTCTCAATGGTTGACTTTGTGTTCTTGGTTCTGAGTGTCGGTTATTTCCCTGACATCTGGAACAAAGGACTCATAACACCCATATACAAAAGTGGGGACAAAATCGACCCAAACAACTATCGAGGCATCTGTGTAAACAGTAACCTGGGGAAGGTATTCTGTAGCATCATAAACAAAAGACTTATAAACTTCCTTGAAGAGCACAATGTCTTGAGTAAAAGCCAAATTGGATTCCTGCCAAACTATAGAACATCCGATCATATCTTCACCCTACAGACCCTAATTGACAAACACGTTCACCATAACAAAAGCAAAATCTACGCATGCTTTGTAGATTTCCAGAAGGCTTTCGACTCCATCTGGCATGACGGTTTATTCCTGAAACTTATCGAAAGCGGGGTAGGAGGGAAAACATATGATGTAATTAAATCAATGTATACAAACAATAAATGTGCAGTTAAAATTGGAGACAAACAAACAAAATACTTCCCACAGGGGCGGGGGGTGACGCAGGGCTCGCCAATCTCACCGGCACTCTTTAATATTTACATTAATGGATTGGCAAAACTACTTGAACAATCTACAGCACCCGGCCTCACCCTATATGAATCCAAGGTTAAATTCCTCCTCTATGCCGACGACCTGGTTCTGCTGTCACCAACTAAGGAGGGTCTACAGCAGAACCTGGACCTGCTGGAGTCGTACTGCCAGACTTGGGCCCTGACAATAAATCCCCAAAAAACCAAAGTCCTTGTGTTCCAGCAAAGATCCAAACAACATGGACCCACAATAAATTTCACAGTAGGAACAACCAAAATTGAACAAACCACTCACTACACATACTTGGGCTTAAAAATCAGTTCTACGGGAAACTTCAAACTGGCTGTGAATGAACTGAAAGAGAAAGCAAGAAGGGCTTTCTATGCCATCAAAAAATCAATCCAAATAGAAATCCCAATTAGCATTTGGCTCAAAATTTTCAAATCAGTAATTGAACCAATTGCACTCTATGGCAGTGAGGTCTGGGGACCACTAACACAACAAGATTTTGCAAAATGGGACAAACACCCAATTGAGATCCTACATGCGGAATTCTGTAAAAGTATCCTCCGGACTCAAAGGAAAACAGTAAACAACGCATGCAGGGCGGAACTAGGCCAATACCCATTAATAATCACGATCCAAAAAAGAGCCACCAAATTTTGGAATCACCTACAAATGAGCAACCCCCAATGCTATCACTACGACGCCCTGAAATGCCAAGAGCTGACCATAAAGAAGAATACCCTCAGTCAACTAGTCCTGGGACTCAATAAAGTAACTAATAACAATACTAACAATAACCAGTCCCAGGACAGTGACAGGGTAACACAAAGAATTCGACCCAACACAATCGTCGCTAAGCAAAAGGAAAAATATCTGTCATATTGGGCAGAAACAACAAAAACCCAAAGCAAACTCAATTGCTACTTGGCCCTAAACAGACAATACAACATAGCTGATTACCTGACCATGGTAAAGGATAACAAACTGAGAAGAACCTTGACAAGGTACAGACTTAGCGAACATAGCCTAGCGATCGAAAAAGGCAGACACAGGCAGACCAGGCTGCCAAGAGAAGACAGGATATGCTCCCACTGCAGTCAGGGAGTAGTTGAGACAGAGATGCACTTCCTCACAGCCTGTGGAAAATATCAGGGCATCAGAGAGAGTTTCTACCAAAAATTCTCACGGGTATGCCCTGAATTCAGAAATCTGACTGACAACCAAAAACTCCCATTCCTACTGGGGGAGGAGAGAAGCTGTGTAGCACTGGCGGCACACTATGTTACGGCTTGCCATGAACAGAGGGACAACCAGTGAACTAAGAGAAGAGTATATATAGACGAGGCGAATGTATACTCATAAACTCAGGGATATACCTGTTTATACACTGTATGAATGGAGCCGCGTTTGTGTGTTCAACCATGGATGTGTTTTGATGCTTTGGCAACATAGGATGTACCTTATCATGCCAATAAAGCGATTTGTATTGTATTGTATTGTATTATTGTGTCATGCTGTGAGGTTATATCATGTTTATGTGACCAACACGCTCCCTGCCTGAATTGGGCGTGGAGCCAGGAGCTGGCTGATTGTGGGTGCAGGATATCCTGCACAGCAGCAGCTGTTAGACAGTTGCTGCTGCTGCTATTTAAAGGGAAGCACTGTGTAATGTTGCAAACTGCTGCTTTGGAACTGTTGAAAATCAGATGATGGAAGAAAGAAGATTCTACTGCTCTGTTTGAAGATGCTGCACTTGAAGTGATTGCTGCATGTATTGCCCAAAGGGGCAGAGGGACATGTTCCTCACAATACAGCAGCCTGCACTAGATTCAAGGAGTTGGCCAATAGGGTAAATATAGATTGTGGGAGTAAATGAGGAAGATGTTTACCATCCTCTAGAATATTGCAGATATGCCTACCAAGCATTTGCTTACACAAAGTTTATGGGCAAAGAATTTCCTTTCAATGTGGTGCAACTTGCCTGAGGCTGTACGCCAAGCACTCAGACAAATATTTTAGCCCATTCACTATTTTCATATTTAACTCTTCAAAGTTGCCCACAGAGCAGGTTTCCAACACAACATAGGTGCATGATGCGTGCACACAAGTTGGGCTGTAGGGTGGGCATTTGGATGTTACTATTTGTCTCTTCAAACTTCCAACATCTTGACACTTCAGGGGCAATTTAAACCCAACCCGTCCATCAGGAAACTGACGAGATCAAGCGCAACGCTAGTTTTACAACCCTCATTGAAGTCAGTGGAGAGTATTATCGGGTGGGGTGTAAAATCGCCATTCCACCTGATCCCGTGGATTCCTGCCCCGGGGGGGGGGGGGGGGGGAGGGGTTAGCTTAAAATTACTCCTGTTGTTGCTACTTGTAAGAAAAGAGGGGAATTGCAGCAAGGCTTTAAAAAGAATTGAGGAGCACACTCTTGAAAACCTGGGCCTGAGTTGGGGAAAATAAAAAGTGCAGAGGCTTTCCCCCAAGCTCAGGGCCTAGACCATCCTTTGCTTATTATTCTTCCTCACTCTAGTCACTCACTCACTCAGCAACACATAGATATTCACTGCATCCCCAGAGCAACACGATGCACAATATATTGGCATGCCAACTCTTTCTGAAGGGGTTACTTGCTGCCACCATTTTAACATATAATTCTCTTTTATCTTCAAAGATGATGATGCGGTTACTAGTCACAGCAGAGAAGCTGCCACCTCATAGCACTCTATGTCATTCCCTCCACTTTGGGCAAGCAACAGCATAGGTACACCCATTTGGGGCATTTAGCTAATCATGGGGAGCAGGCACCAGGTGACATACTGAGCATGAGTGAGAAGGAGCAAACGGAGGTAACAGTAGAGGAAATATGTGTGAACAGTAAAAGAAATATGCTCATCAGTGACCATTTTCAGTCCTTCCTCAACTGCTGAGTTTGGGGATTGGCACCTTATAGACACTATCTGAGCACCAATGCTTTCTGCAGTCATTTGAGAATGTGTAAAGCAGCTTGCACAGTCTGGTAATAACTGTGGAGGGGTCCACTTCCCAAGAACATCAGATCTGTTCCACCCAACCACTGCACTCAAATGACAGCTTGATGGAACTGTAGTCCACCTTGGAATGTGTAGCAATTCCACAGCCATCTGTAGTGGAGTTTCCAGTAACAGAGGCCCTCAGCCCAGTTACAATTCAATTTCTCTCCTGAATACTCTGACTTTGGGCCATTGAGATGTTGACCTCCTGTGTACAGGTGTCTTTCTTGTTTGGGGAATAGAACTGAAACAATCTTGATACAGGGCTTCACACACCTCGTTGCTGATCAGTAGTCTGTTTCTATGCAGGTCAATATAGATATGCTGAAAGAGGGCCCAGCAATAGGGTCATGCTACAAGTTGGCACAGGTAAGTTGCACAGCCATTCCATGACCCAGCAGAAGGAGGTATGGGCGCTTCCATCACACGAGGTACCCAGTGACACTCAGCAGCTAACCCCCTTACTTACTCCTGCCACTGTGGAAGCACTTACAAGGTTGAGTAGAATAGGTTCAAGAAGACACACAGGCCTAGAAATTCAGTTGGGCACGCCAGCCGTTAGCGCCTTAGGAGGAGTAGATCTCGAGCGCTAGGCGCTTATCGCCCGGGCGCAGCGCGATCTGCGCCTCTCCCCAACTTCAGGACACATTTAGCGCTGGTGCAAAGTCTTAGCGCGCGCCCTGCTGCGCGCGCAGATCATGACATCATTTAATAGTGCAACGCCCTTTGTGCGCCCCAAACCGGAACTTCACTCGCGCCGGCCCATTGTGCGCCGGGCGGCCCGAGCGACTGTGAAGTGGAACGGTACACAGGCCAGCCGGGCCGCGGGGAGCGCTAATTAAAGGGCACTTACCCAGCAGTATAAAGGCCAGCCATTTTGCAGCATTCACTCTTGTGCAACGGTTTTTTGGACAGAGACCAAGGAGGAGAGTTTACTGGTTTGGACCAACACTTGGACAGGTATTTTTGGCTCAGGCCAGAGCTTACCAATAATCTTTGCCTTCATTCAGAGCTCAGTGTTTGCCAGCATATAATGGGGGCTGCATTGGGTGGCAACGCTGAATTTCAGCCTTATGCCAGAAGGGCTTACAGACGCCGTGAGAGAGTGGCAGCCCTGGCTAGACGCAGAGGGGGCAACAGGCGTCGCCAACTGAGGCCTTACCCACGCAGGGTATACCGCCAGCAGACTTCCTATCTGACCATGTCTGCCGCGATGTGTGTTAGGAGGCTGCGATTCCGAAGGGAGGTGGTTGCAGACATCTGCCGGCTGCTTCAGAGAGATCTGCAGCCACAGCTGATGCGCAGGACGTCTCTGTCGGTGGCAGTGAAGGTGACGGTGGCTCTCAACTTCTATGCCTCTGGCTCCTTCCAATCCGCTACTGGGGACATCGCTAACATCTCCCAGTTCGCCGTGCATTGCTGCATCCGCCAGGTGACCGAAGCCCTTTTCAGAAGGAGACATCAATTCATCTCCTTCCCCATGACCCTGGACAAGCAGCAGCAGCGTGCAGTGGGGTTTGCAAGAATAGCGGGCTTCCCCATGGTGCAGGGCGCCATTGACTGCACGCATGTGGCTTTGCGGGCACCTCTTGAGCATGCCGAGGAGTACCGCAACCGGAAGGGCTACCATTCCCTCAATGTACAGCTGGTGTGTGACCACAGGCAGCGCATCCTAGCTGTCAATGCCCGCTTTCCAGGCAGCAGCCACAATGCCTTTATCCTGCGACAGACAACTGTGGCTGACATGTTCCAGGCACAGCCTCCCCCAAGAGGATGGCTTATCGGGGACAAAGGCTATCCTTTGTGTACCTGGCTCATGACCCCACTCCGCGCGCCCACGACCCCTGCTGAAGAGGCATACAACGAGAGCCATCAAGCGACGAGGAACCTCATAGAACAAACAATCGGCGTGCTCGAGCAACAGTGCCGCTGTCTCGATCGCTCCGGGGGAGCCCTCCAGTATTCGCAGGATCGAGTCTCCCAATTCGTCGTCGTTTGCTGCATGCTGCACAACCTGGCTATCCGCAGGACTCAGGCACTGCCACCTCACGTTGGACCACCACCTCAGGAGGAGGAACAGGAGGAGCATGAGGACGACGAGGACGAGGAGTACCAGCCCAGGAGGGATGCACAAGGTCCAAGGGCCGCCCGTCGGCGGCTTATTGAACGTCACTTCTAGGCCCCCTGTCAGGGAATGGCTTGTGCCAATGATAGAACATGATTGCAGCCGCTCCGCAAGCCCTCAGCCGGTTAAGGCAACAAACACTTCAAAGATCAAACATGGACAATGTGAATAAATAAAATGCTTTATTGTACAAACTCTGGGCCCTTCCCACATGAAAACCAAAAACAGACAAAACCCACAAAAAACACTCAAACACATTACTCGCTCCCACAACCTGGAGAGGATTAACAAAATAGGGCAACTAAAATGGCCGTCATTCTCGGCCTTCGTCAAAAACAAACATCACATCATCGGCCTTCAAAAAACAAACATCCAATTCTCGGCCTCAAGAAACAAACACAAATGGCCACACATTCGACTATTTGGCCCGCTAGGGCGATGCCTTGGCCATCTTTGGGTGGCCCCTGCCCACCCTGCTGCTCCGCCTCAAAGTAAGGCCATTGGCTGCTGCAAGGCTGGGGGCAGGCTCCTGAGGGGCACATGTCGTGACGGCAGATGCCCTTGGGGGTCGGCCTAGTCGAGGTCTGGCCGTCGAGCGGGCGGCTGTTGATTGCTGCAGCTGTGGCTGGCCAGCATCAGTCGCTGCAGCAGCTCCTGGCAGCTCCACTGGGGGAGTGGCAGTGGCGGCTGGAGGAATGGGGGCAAGCTGGCGGATGGCAGGCGCTCGCTGGTCGCCTGAGACACTGGCACTCGCCCGGGCCAGCACTGCAGCATGCGCACCAATCTGCCGAGGGACAGACCGCTGTGCTGCTGCAGCGCGCCGGGTGCCCTGGCGATGCCTGGCTGACACAGCGAGTGTGGCAGCAGTGAGTGCCCGTGTTGACCTGTTCACTGACCGCAGCAGAGCAGCCAGTGACTGGACGGCACCACTGATCAACTGGCCAGTCGCTGACAGATCTGCCCGGTATTCCGCCCGACTGGTGGCCTCTAAGGGCCCGAACTCGGCCACACTCCGAGAGAGGGAATCGAGGGACTCAGGCAACCGTGCCACTGCCGCCATGAGCTCCGTGTGCCGGCGCTCCGAGTCCGCGGACAAGTCTTCGAGGCGTTCCATCTCCTCGGCGAAGAGCATCTCCTGACTGGAGGCCGGACTCTCCCTCTGGGGAGAAGGCCGCCGAGCTGGCCGACCCTTCCTGCGTTGCTGGAGGCCGCTGGGCCCAGCAATTGGACTCCCCTCCGACGCATCCCCCCTCTGGGGAGAAGGCCGCCGAGCTTCCACCCCCCTCCCGCCTTTCTGCAGCACGCAGGTCCCAGGAGCTCCCCTCCCCTTCGATACTTCCGCCACGCTGCCCTCCAGGGAAGACGTGTCCCCTACATTGGCCTGGGTGGCCGCGGCTGAGGGTTCCCCTGATGGGCCGCCTTCCTCTTGCTCCTCCTCCTGCTCCTCCTCGGAGGGTCTGTCACTGGCAAGTTGAGGGACCTCCTCTTGACCATCTGAAAGCAGGAAGGCACAAGAGTAGCTTTAGAGTGAGGAGAGGGCGTCAGTGCGGGATGCATGAGTGGTGGCATTCAGCGCATTGGTCGGACAGTGGCAAAGGATGTAGATCTGATGCGCAAGTGGGACGAGAGAGATGCAAAAGGTGATGTCCTTACCATTGCTGCCCAGAACAGGGTCGGCATCTCCACATGCAACGGGCCCAATCACCCGGCCACCCATGAGGCGCTCCACGCGATGTTGCAGGTCGGTGAGTGGCTGGATATGGGGTCGGCCTCCCCCAGTCGCAGTCCGACTCTTGCAATTATTCGCCAGCTTGGCCTGCAAGAGAAAGGACGGCCTCTAAGTACAGTGTGTCGCCGTGATCTTGTGTGCACTGCCTCCCATGGTGGAATAGCCTGGCCAGTGTGTCGCCATGATCTGGTGTGCACTGCCTCCCATGGTGGAATAGCCTGGCCAGTGTGTCACCATGATCTGGTGTGCAATGCCTCCCATGGTGGAATAGCTTGGCCAGTGTGTTAAGTGCAGAATGTGCAATTGATGCTCATGCCTGTCCCATAGCTGCTGGATGAAGGCTGGCCATTAGAGCTTTCAGGTCCCTTTGCCCATAATGTGAGGTGCACATGCAAGGATGAGGAGGTCATTGGAAAGGGTACTCACCCTGACAATGCGTGTGAGGTCATTTAACTTTTTGCGGCATTGGGCACCGGTCCTGGGGACGTCGCTGTTGGCTGACAGCTTGCTGGCGACATGCCTCCAGGCTCTCCTGTAGACGCGGACCGTCGCCTTCTTGCCATTGTCCGGGTACAAAACATGGCGCCTCTTCTCCACAGCAGCAAGCAGCACACTCAAATCACACTCTGAGAAGCGCTGCGCACGTTCACGGGCCTTCTCCATGTCTTCAGGCGCTATTTGGGTCCAGCAGCAGTGTTCAGGCCTAGCTGGAGGGCTCCACTATCCAGGGCGTGGCAGCAGACACAGTCGACCCTTCCCCCTTAAGAGCTGGCCGGCGCCAGGGTGTCTGCTGTCAATCACGAGATGGCCGCACCTGCGCTGCGCCCGGCCTCGGCGCTATCGATCACCACCTCTGGCTTAGCGCCCAAAGAGAGGCGTCCAGCAGCAGTTTTAGCGCTCGCCCGAACTAGTAGGGCGAAGCTAATGAATATCGGAGAAGTGGCATAGATTTGGCGGCGGCCGCAAACTTTAGCGGACGCCCCACTTTAGCGCCCCAAAAGTGGCGTCAATGAATTTCTAGGCCACAGCATATACAGTCACCAAGGAGTAAAAAACATAAGGCCATATACACTGCTCACTTGCAGGAAAATAAAATGATTGCACTTTATTTCAACTTCGTCTATACTTCACTTCTGATGGCACAGAATAGATAGCACGTGATGAAATGATGGACAGCCATGGGAGGTTTTTTTTATTCATTCATGGGGTGTGGGCATCGCTGGCAAGGCCAGCATTTATTGCCCATCCCTAATTGCCCTTGAGAAGGTGGTAGTAGCCGCCTTCTTGAACTGCTGCAGTCCGTGTGATGAAGGTACTCCCACAGTGCTGTTAGGTAGGGTGTTCCAGGATTTTGACCCAGTGACGATGATGGATCAGCGATATACTTCTAAGTCAGGATGGTGTGTAACTTGGAGGTGGTGGTGTTCCCATGCGCCTGCTGCCCTTGTCCTTCTAGGTGGAAGAGGTCGCGGGTTTGGGAGGTGCTGCCAAAGAAGCCTTGGTGAGTTGCCGCAGTGCATCTTGTAGATGGTACACACTGCGGCCACAGTATGCTGGTGGTGGAGGGAGTGAATGTTTAAAGTGGTGGATGGGGTGCCAATCAAACGGGCTGCTTTGTCCTGGATGGTGTAGAGTTTCTTGAGTGTTGCTGGAGCTGCACTCATCCAGGCAAGTGGAGAGTACTCCATCACACTCCTGACTTGTGCCTTGTAGATGTTGGAAAGGCTTTGAGGAGTCAGGAGGTGAGACACTCGCCACAGAATACCCAGCCTCTGACCTGCTCTTGTTGCCACAGTATTTATGTGGATGGTCCAGATGGTTTCTGGTCAATGGTGACCCCCAGGATTCGGCGATGGTAATGCCATTGAATGTCAAGGGGAGGTGGTTAGACTTTTGCTTGTTGGAGGTAGTCATTGCCTGGCACTTGTGTGGCGCGAATGTTACCTGCCACTTATCAGCCCAAGCCTGAACGTCGTCCAGGTCTTGTTGCATGTGGACATGGATTGCTTCATTATCTGAGGAGTTGTGAATGGCACTGAACACTGTGCAGTCATCAGCGAACATCCCCATTTCTGACATTGGGACATTGGCTGAAAGGTATGATTCTGTGAGTATGACTATGTCAGGCTGTTGCTTGACTAGTCTGTGGGACAGCTATCCCAATTTGGCACAAGTCCCCAGATGTTGGTGAGGAGGACTTTGCAGTGTCCGACTGGGCTGGGTGTGCCATTGCCATGTCCGTAGCCGGTGCCAAGGTCGATGCTGGGTGGTCTGTCCGGTTTTTTCTTATTATTGTGTTTCGTAGCAGTTTGTTACAACTGAGTGGCTTGTTAGGCCATTTCAGAGGGCAGGCCCGAGTTGAGGTAGGGTAGAGGATAATGATGGGCATGGTGTTCATTGGGAAAATGTCATCAAGGGAGCAAAGCCAGGGGTGGGGACGCCCTACATCAGGGGTTCCCGCAGCTTGGCTCAGCTAGGAGCCGATGTATCTGTGGAAGTTGGGATGCTGAGTGTGTTGAGGCATAGCGGCCTCTGAAAGGGCAAATGTGGGCCCTGTTAGCAGGGGGCGGGGGGAGGCTTTTGGCGAGGGGGGGGTGGGGGAGGAAAGTTCAGGGAAGCAGCCTTGACCCCAAAGGAAAATAATCTTTTTGGAAAAAAATTCTACAGATTGTCCCTACACAGGCGACCGAGGAGGACATGGGCCGGTGGGGCAGAGGAGGATGTGGGTCATAGAATCATAGAATTGTACAGCACAGAAGGAAGCCATTCAGCCCATCGAGTCAGCGCTGGCTCTTTCGAATAGCAATCCGGTTAGTTCCACTCCTCCGCTCTTTCCCATATCCAATTCCCTTTTGAAAGCTACGATTGAATCTGTTTCCACCACCCTATCAGGCAGTGCATTCCAAATCCTAACCACTCGTTGCGTAAAAATGTTTTTCCTCATGTCACCTCTGGTTCTTTTGCCAATCACCTTAAATCTGTGCCCTTTGGTTATCAACTCTTCAGCCATTGGAAACAGTTTCTCCATATTTACTCTATCTAAACCCTTCATGATTTTAAACACCTCTATCAAACCTCCTCTTAGCCTTCTTTGCTCTAAGGAGAACAACCCCACCTTCTCCAGTCTATCCACATAACTGTATTCCCTCATCCCTGGAACCATTCAATAAATCTCTTCAGTACCCACTCCAAAGCCTTCAGGTCCTTCCTAAAGTGTGGTGCCCAGAATTGGACACAATACTCCAGCTGGAACTAAATTAGTGTTTTATATAGGTTCAGCATAACTTCCTGACTTTTGTACTCTATGCCTCAATTTATAAAGCCCGGGATCCCATATGCCTTCTTAACTGGTTTGTGCACAAGCACCCCCTTTAAAATTGTATCATTTAGCATGTATTGTTTCTCCTCATTCTTCCTACAAAAATGTATCACCGCACACTTTTCTGCATTGAATTTCATCTGTCATGTGTCTTCCCATTCCATCAGCCTGTCTATGTCCTCTTGAAGTCTATTATTATCTTCCTCACTGTTTACTATACTTCCAAGTTTCGTGCCATCTTCAAATTTTGAAATTGTGCCCTGTACCCCCCAAATTCAAGTCATTAACATTTATCAAAAACAGCAGTGGTCCTACTACTGAACCTTGAGGAACTCCACTGTATTACCTCCCACCAGTCCAAAAAACGGCTCTTCACCACAATCTCTGTTTTCTATCCCTTAACCAATTTTGTATCCATGCTGCTACTGCCCCTTTTATCCCATGGGCTTCAATTTTGCTAACAAGCCTATGATGTGATACTGTTGCGGCTGCCGCGGAACACGAATGGAGGCCGAACCGATCTGAGGAACACATGGCTTTTATTACATTCTCTTGAGAGATGGCTGCCCTAGCTCCTCTCTCTGCTAAACCCGAAAACAGACTGAGGGCGACACCCGCGCTTTTGAGTACACAGTGAGGGCGACGCCCGCTCCTTTGTCATGCCTTAAAGTGGATTGCGCCCGTTTAGGTGGCGATCCGCCACACAGCTGCCCCCAGAATCCGCTTAGGAGGTGTGGACGAGACGGTGCAGCGGTCTGATGGGCCGGCCGGAGCGGCTCTTGTAGGACGCCGGTGGACGTGGAACGGCCGGGCATGGAGCAGCCGGGTGTACTGGCTTGAGGGCAGGTCGGCCGCATGGCGGTGGACGAGCTACTGGGACCTGCTCACCGGGCTCCGAGTGTGCTGGCTTGAGTCGGTCAACCGACACTTTTTCAGTCCTATCGCCCACATGTAGGTCGAAAAATTTGTCTCCAGCCTGTAGCACTTTGTAGGGCCCGTCGTACGGGGGTTGAAGGGGTCCGCGGTGGGCATCGTGCCAGATGAAAATGAACCGTGCCTGGTGCAGGCTTAGCGGGACGTATGAGGTGGATTCGCCGTGCCGGGCAATGGGCACCGGGGCGAACTGTAGCGCCGGTGAGGTGAAGTCGTTGCGTTGCTGGTCGGCTGACCAGGGTGTCGTGGCGGTGGGCAGGAACTCGCCGGGTACGCGCAGCGGCTGGCCGTACACGAGCTCTGCTGCCGATGCGTGGAGGTCTTCTTTAACCGCGGAGCGCAGGCCGAGGAGGACACACGGGAGTCGGTCGGTCCAGGCGCCGTCCTGGAGGCTGGCTCGAAGAGATGCCTTCAAGGATCTGTGGAACCGCTCACACAGTCCGTTGGCTTGGGGGTGGTACGCTGTGGTGCGGTGAATGGTCACCCCGAGATTGCGTGCGATGGCGGTCCAGAGTTCAGAGGTAAATTGCGGACCTCTGTCCGACGTCATGTCGGAGGGGACGCCGAACCGTGCGACCCAGGTGCTGACGAAGGCTCTGGCGATGTCGGCGGTGGTGGTAGAGGTCAGTGGAATTGCCTCGGGCCAGCGCGTGGTGCGGTCGACGATCATCAGCAAGTGTGTGTGGCCTTGCGACGGCGGCAGGGGCCTGACGATGTCCACGTGGATGTGGTCGAATCTACGTGAAGGGACGGTGAACTCCTCGAGGGGTGCTTTCGTGTGTTGCTGCACCTTGGCCCGTTGGCAGGCTAGGCAGGAGTTGGCCCAAGTGCGCACATCCTTGCGAAGGCCGCGTCAGACAAAGCAGTTGGCTACCAATTTGATGGATGCGCGGGCGCCGGGGTGGGAGAGGTTGTGGAGAATCTCGAATACCCGGTGGCGCCAGGACGCTGGGATGACGGGCCGAGGTTGAGATAGGGATATGTCGCACTTGACCGTGACTGCGGTCGGGCCGCAGGCGACGTCGGCCAGGCGTAGCCCTGGTAGGTTGGTAGGTGCGGAGAGCAGATCAGGGCCCGTGAGCTGGTCTGCTGCGAGTTGAGCGTAGTCGACTACCAGGTGTGCGGCGTGGATGGCGGGGCGGGAGAGGCAGTTGGCTACCACGTTGTCTCGGCCGGAGACGTGTTGGATGTCCGTGGTGAACTCGGACACTGCCGCGAGCTGGCGCTGCTGCCTGGCGGACCAGGGGTCGGTTGTCTTTGCCATTGCGAATGTCAGGGGTTTGTGGTCAACAAACGCAGTGAAGGGGTGGCCCTCCAGCAAAAACCGAAAATGGCGGACCGCCAGGTACAGCGCGAGGAGCTCGCGGTCGAAGGTGCTGTACTTGACCTCCGGGGGGGGCGGAGTTGGCGGCTGAAGAAGGCAAGTGGTTGCCAGGCGCCGTCGACCCACTGCTCGTACACGGCGCCGACCGCGTGGTCGGAGGCGTCCGTGGTGAGCGCTACTCTGGCATTGGGCCATGGGTGCGCGAGCAGGGTGGCGTCGGCGAGCGTGGTCTTGGTGGAGTTGAAGGCGGCTGATACGTCTGCCGTCCATTCGACCGCCATCTTGCCGCTCCTGCCCCGGAGGGCTTCATACAGGGGCCTCATGAGGGACGCCGCTTTGGGGATGAAGCGGTTGTAGAAATTCACCATCCCGAGGAACTCCTGGAGTCCTTTGATGGTGGTGGGGCGGGGAAATTGCTGGACGGGCTGCACCTTGGTGGGCAGGGGAATGGCCCCAGCACGGGTGATGTGGTGGCCGAGGAAGTCGATCTTGTCCAGGCCGAACTGGCACTTGGCTGGGCTGAGGATGAGCCCGTGGTCGCTGAGGCGCCCGAACAGGATGCGAAGGTGTTCGAGGTGTTCCTGCTTGGAGGAACTGGCTACCAGGATGTCGTCCAGGTAGACGGACAGGAACTTCAGGTCCCAAAGGACCGAGTCCATGAGCCGTTGGAATGCCTGGGCCGCATTTTTGAGGCCGAAGGGCATCCGCAGGAACTCGAAAAGCCCGAAGGGGGTGATTACGGCCGTCTTGGGGACGTCCGCGGGGTGGACGGGGACTTGGTGGTAGCCGCGCACCAGGTCGACTTTGGAAAAGACTGAGCGGCCGGCCAGTCTAGCCGAGAAGTCCGGAATGTGCGGCACGGGGTACCGATCAGGGGTGGTGGCATCGTTGAGGCGGCGGTAATCCCCGCAGGGGCGCCAACCCCCGCCTGGTTTGGGGGCGATGTGGAGTGGGGAGGCCCAGGGACTGTTGGAGCGGCGGATGATGCCGAGCTGTTCCATAGTGGCAAACTCGGTCCGCGCGATCTCCAGTTTGGCCGGGTCCAGCCTGCGGGCGTGGGCGTACACTGGGGGGCCTGTGGTGGGGATGAAGTGTTCCACCCCATGTTTGGCGACCTCCGCGGAGAAGGTCGGATTGGTGAGGGCCGGGAATTCGGCCAGGAGTGCCGAGTAGTCATCCGTGGCCCGGGCGTGGCACTGTGACGCCATGTCGGCGGGTTGACGGGGGGCCATGGCGCCCAGGATGGGGGACATGGTGTTCATGTCCACGAGGCGGTGTCGAGGGATGTCTACCAGTAGGCCGTGGGCGCACAGGAAGTCTGCACCGATGAGAGGGGAGAGTACCTTGGCAGTGATGAACTCCCATCGGTAGCGGCGACCAGCGAGGTCGAGGGTGACTGTGCGGGTGCCGTACGTCTGGATGTCCGAGCCGTTAGCGGCAGCCAGCGCCTGTCCTCGTTCGCCCTTTTGGATGTCGAGGGCGGAGGCCGGGATGATGCTGTGCTGAGCTCCAGTGTCGCACAGGAACCGGCGGCCGGTTTTGTCATCCGTGACATACAGCAGGGAGCCCGCGTGGCCCACGGCCATCGCGGGGGCTGGTACGGGGGCGGACTTGAAGGATCAGGGAGGTGTGCACCG
This sequence comes from Somniosus microcephalus, assembly GCF_052327205.1. Lineage (NCBI taxonomy): Eukaryota > Metazoa > Chordata > Chondrichthyes > Squaliformes > Somniosidae > Somniosus > Somniosus microcephalus. The sequence goes on along the minus strand of NC_140999.1, from coordinate 138,372,141 downwards.
TTGTGCCCTGGCGCCGAACCGTGCGTGGTAGTAACAGTAGCCCGGGTTTGTGGGGCGCGAAGGCCCCGTGGGCCCCGTGGCTGGGCCTTGTGGCCGTGTGGTGGCCGGTGAGGGGCGCGCCCAGGCTGTGGCTGCCAGGTCCGGAGCGACGTCGCGGCTGGAGTGAGCGGACAGCAGCTTGTCGGCCTCGTCGGCCAGGGCTTCTCGGTCCGTGAGGCCGGACGCCACGATCGCTGGGCGGATGCTGGGAGGTAGCTGGCGAATGAACAGCATGCGGAAGAGGGACCCGGGTGGGCTCTCGTCGGTGAGTGAGAGCATGTGGGAGAGGAGGTCTGACGGTGAGGCGTCACCGAGGCCTGGAAGGTCGAGGAGGCGGCAGTTTCGCTGGTATGTCGAGGTCGTAAATTTTTTAAGGAGCGCGGCCTTAAGATGTGCATACTTGCCCTCCTCTGGTGAGTTCTGCAGCGCTATCCAGACCTTCGTGACTGTGGAGCTACCGAGTGATGCGACGAAGTAGTCATACTTCGTCCCATCTGTGGTGACGTGTCGCAGCCGGAATCGGGACTCAGCTTGGAGGAACCAGGCTTCGGGCTGGTTTTCCCAAAACTCCGGCAGTTTCACGGAAACTGCGTTCGTGTCCGCCATTGCAGTGCTCGGAATACGTTCTGAGCGTCGGGGTCACCAATGTTGCGGCTGCCGCGGAACACGAATGGAGGCCGAACCAATCTGAGGAACACATGGCTTTTATTACATTCTCTTGAGAGATGGCTGCCCTAGCTCCTCTCTCTGCTAAACCCGAAAACAGACTGAGGGCGACACCCGCGCTTTTGAGTGCACACTGAGGGCGACGCCCGCTCCTTTGTCATGCCTTAAAGGCAGCATGCTTCTTAAAGGCAAGGTGCCCGATTTATTGTCCACGGACGGAAAAGTGGATTGCGCCCGTTTAGGTGGCGATCCGCCACAATACTTTATTAAATGCCTTTTGAAAGTCCATATACACAACAGCAACTGCACTGCCCTCACACACCCCTCCCTGTTACTTCATCAAAAAACTCAATCAAGTTAGTCAAACACAATTTGCCTTTAACAACTATCCCCTCCCTCGGCGAATGGGCAACAGATTTTCTGGCTGCATGGGCAGAGGGTGGGTGCTGGAGATCTTCTTCTTCTTAGGCAGTCCCTCGGAACCGAGGATGACTTGCTTCCACATTAAAAATGAGTTTGCAGGTGACTGATGAGTCCAATGCGGGACCTACAGTCTCTGTCACAGGTGGGACAGACGGTGGTTGAGGGGACGGGTGGGTGGGGTGCTTGGGTTGACGTACGCTCCTTGCGCTGCCTGCGCTTGGCTTCCGCTTGCTCCCGGCGAAGAGACTCGAGGTGGGTGCTGGAGATGCCTCTATAGTGGTGCTTGTGCTTGCCTGCTCCATACAAACGGAGTGTGCTCCCACTGACCTTGCAAACTCTGGCAAGGCCAGCACTGGAGGGCAACAGCGTGTGTGAACCAACATAACCACCGGGATCACAACCCAAGGAATTCCAGCCCCTTCTTTTGGTTTGGTTTGGGCATGATGTTGTCACAAGTAAAACACAGAGAAATCCTTGTCCATGGTTATGCCTGTATACTGTGCAACATTTTCGTAATCAGCATGTGTTTCAATAGTAAAGTCTTTTATTTGTAACAGAACAACCGCTTGCTAATACATCACTTCCTAGACAACACCACTGATGGATGAATGGGCTCATCATTAAGCTGACTAGAAGCTCTTGTTAGCAGACACATGGTCAACTATGTAAGGTCAAGTAATTTTGTTCCAGGCAATATGGTCCTCTGGCCATAATTAATTTTTTAACACATAATATATGAACTGTAAGATTGTATTTATGTGAGATATTTACTATTTTGTTCTATTGCGTTTCCTTTAACTCTATCACTATTCATTTACCAGCTATTTTTTGTCAATTTCAGATCAATGGTTATTAAGATAACAATATCAACCAGCAAGATAAGTCTGCATACTTGTCATAGAATCATAGAATAGTACAGCACAGAAAGACTCGGCGCTGGCGCTTTTGAAGAGCAATCCAATTATCCCAGTCTCCCGCTCTTGCCCCAGATCCCTGCAATTTTTTCTCCTTCAAGTATTTATCCAATTCCCTTTTGAAGGCTACTATTGAACCTGTATCCATCACCCCATAAGGCAGTGGATTCCAAATCCTAACCACTCATTGTATAAAAAAGGTTTTCCTCATGTTGCCTCTGGTTCTTTTGCCAATCACCTTAAAATAAATGTTGGCCAGGACACTGGGAAAACTCCCCTGCTCTTCTTTGAATGGTGTCATGGGATCTTTTACATCCACCTGAGAGGGCAGACTTGGTTTAACTCCTTCAGTACTGCCTAGATTTGGTGCTCAAATCTCTAGAATGGGACTTGAAGCCACAACCTTCTGCCTCAGGTCAGAGTGTTGCCAACTGAGCCACAGCTGGGAACACGACTGTTAATAAGCAGTTAAGTGGAATAATATTTATACAGTTTTTAAATGAAAAATGAATTGGGATGGAATCATTAGATACTGAAATGAGGACACTGAAAATGGATTTGACAACTATGCACAGGCTGATATTTAAGGGGATATACTTTTACCCCCTTTAGTGTAGCAGCTGAGTACCAGTTTTTTAAACTAATTTTGTAGAACATGGCATTCATTTGGACCACTATTGCTAATTTATATTACAGAACCACTTGAATAGGAAGCGTATGATATGACGCCATATAAATTCTGTACAGGTGTCCTCAGTTAGAAACAAATAACAGCCAACACTACTAGAGGTGAGGATATATATTGAAGTCTATGTTGTTGCCATCAGAAGCACCAATGTAAACCACCTCTTTCGAGGGGTCTGTGCACCTCAAGTGGCAGCATCGGTGCCTCACTTACCTTGCAGCACAGCTACTGAAATTGGAGCTGCTACCAGGATCTTTTCTTGGTCCCCTTTGCTTCCTCATCTACATGCAACATTACATGTCAGCTGTGGCTCAGTGGTAGCATTCTTGAGGCTCAGAGATTTGAGCACTTAAGCTAGACTGACACTCCAGTGCAGAACTGAGGGAGTGCTGCACTGACAGAGGTACCGTCTTTCGGATGAAATGTTAAACCGAAGCCCTGTCTGCCCTCTCAGGTAGACGTGAAAGATCTCATAGCACTATTTCGAAGAAGGGCTAAGGAGTCCTAGCCAATATTTATCCCTCAACCAATATCACTAGAAACAGATTATCTGGTCATTATCCCATTGCTGTTTGTGGAACTTTGGTGTTACATTTCCGACATTACAACAGTGACTACACTTAAAAATTACTTAATTGGCTGTAAAGCGATTTGGGACATCCTGAAATCATGAAAGGCGCTAAATAAATGCAAGTGTTTTTTAAATCTGCAGATATGGGGTAAGCTAACAACACCCAGTTCAACCGCTTCACTAACTCTCTTGACTGCTCTACTGTCACTATGTTGTCACGCAGCACGGTCTCAGACTGAATCAGATTGTTCCTCAGCATTCTATTCACCCCTGAACTGAGCTTCCAATCCCATTTGCTCTCCATCACCAGGACCACCTACCTCCACCTCTGTAATACTGTTCACCTCCCCACCTATCTGAGACCATCTGCTGCTGAAATCCTAATGCACGCCTTTGTCACCTCTAGACTTGACATTTTCATGCTATCCTGGCTAGCCTCCAATGCTCCACCCTCTGTAAACTTCAGCTCATCCACAACTTTGCGGCCCGTGTCCTATCCTGCTCCAAGTCCCACTCACCTAGCACCCCTGTCCTCACTGATCTACATTGGCTCTTCATTCCCCAAAGCCTCAAATTTAAAATTCTGCTCCTCATTTCTAAATTCCTCCTTGGCCTCACCCTTCTCTATCTCTGTAACTTCCTCCAACCTTCCAACCCCACGAGCTCTCCATTCCACTGAATCTCGCTTCTAATGCTCCCCCATCCATTCCACCATTAGTGGCTGTGCCTTCAGTTGTCTAGGCCCTATGCTCTGGAATTTCCTCCCTAAACTCCTCTCTCTCTCCACCCACCTCTACTCATTAAAATCCATCACTTGTCACCCCTCCTAATATCTCCTCCTTTGGCTTGGCATCCATTTTTTGATTACACCTCTGTGAAGCATTTTCGGACATTTTTCTTTGTTAAAGGTACTATATATAAATGTAAGTTGTTGTTGAGCTAAGAAGCAGAGGCCTGGGTTAAGTGGGAAAATGGGGTTGAGGCAGGGGTAGAGAAGTACAGCTGACAAAGGCCAAGGGTCATCTAATGGTCAGCCTGCCAAGCGAGTGACAGGAAAGGTGGCGAGTGTTGGTGGGAGGCTCAGGGAGGCAGCAGCAAGGGGTACCAATAGTCACGGATCAGTAATATGTCAATAGGCATTACAGAAATAAGTTATAACTTTTACTTCTTAACCTTCCAACTTGCGTCTTTTTTGCTCCCCTGTTTAATGGTGGCTTTGCGAAGTTAAGTACCAAACTTCTGATGGCAACTGAAAGGGAGGAGAAACATCTTTCCCCAGTTTAATTTATCTGATTTGGTTGCTTTTCCACAGTACAAACCGTGAACCAATTAGGAAGAGGAGCTGATTTATTTTCCTAATATGTAATTGTTTTTCAACATTTAAACCGATCAGAAAACTGGGCCTTGAGCCCACACTGATCCAATCGGAAAGCTCTTGAATGAGACTTCAGATTATTACCTTGATTACCTGCAATCCAGTTATCCCTCTTCCCAAATTTCCATGGGCCAAAGTCTTATGAGACATCGAAGTTACATGTTTCTACTGTTATTTGTACTGTACTAGTTTCCATGCCTGTGCTGAGGCTATTTCTGTGCCATATACGTAAAATCAAAATTTGGGGCCTCTTAAATATCTGGCAAATTCCATTATCCACCAGGAGATTTTCCTCCATTATGGCAGGTAATGGAGGTTCCATTGAAATATAGGTAGATTGATGTGCTGTACATGGAATAATATTTAAAATAAGTGATTTTTCTAAACTGTGCCACACATTGTAAAATATTTAGCAGTAGTGAATGAAATCTTACTCTGAATTTATTATATACAAAGCAACGGGGGACCGTGTTATGCATGTTGTGATGATGCAAACAACAGGAATGAAGCTTAAGCAGTTTATACTCTTATCAAAGCCTTTCAGCTTGCAAGCACACCCATCCTCCCAACCATCTGTTGTAGATTATATAGCATATTAGAGTATACAATTAATTTAATTTTACAAAAGATGTTCTCCCTACTGTTTTGTTATAATACATGTGGACTTCTGCAGTGTGGCTATGAACAACTTATCAGTGTTGCTGTCCCGGTGTAGTAACTGAACCTCCCCAGTTGGTAAAGGCAGCATAACCAAGCTATGCAGAGCATTCAACAGAATGCAACACTTTGCTGCCATTTACACCATTTATGACCCGCTTGTTGGCCCTATCTATATTTTTTTCTCAGGACCTCAAATCTGTTGAACCTCTTGGGGCAGAATTTGTTTGGCTGTTCTGGTGGACTCCTGCTGTACTTCACTCTGGCAAGAGTCTAGCAGAACAGCCTGAAACCCCGTCAGGGACTGAATATGCCCAGTTCCGGCCTTGAATTGGAGTTTCAATCAAAGGTGGGGTGGGAGTTAGGGACCAAGTCGGTATAGAGGCTTGGACCTCTGAAGATGAAGGGCTTCTTACTGTGAAAGTGATCCCCTTACAAGGGTGACCATTTCATTTTGTTTCCAGGAGTCTTTTACAAACTGCTAAATATATGAAAAACTTATAAATGACACAGTAGATGTAGATCAAAACTGTACAGTTTTAACATTTCCAAAAGATCCATCCACTGGGTAAATTAATAAATTATATTGAAAGCCTAAAATGCGGCTGGAGCCAAAGTGGGCCCTGTCACCATCTCAGTGAATCTCCTTTCCTTGCAAGTCATTTATCTCAGCAGTGTAGTGGTTACAGTACTGATTTCCTTACTGCCCAGTGCTACCGGGCACTTGAATCCTCCAGTTACAATTCAGATATATTTTTATTTTTCAGTCATCAGGAAGGGATGCATATAATAGAAGCAGGGCGGAGAAAAAACTAACTTTGTTCTTCTCCCTTCTCCCCCATATATGTGTCACTTGTGTTGACCTATCATGGAGTAGTAGATGTGCTGACCACACTTTCCTCCTACCAAACAGAAATAATACAAAGAGAGAGGCCTCTGGATGGAAGAAGACTTAGGTGAGGGAAACAAATCAAGCCACACCTTTAAAAATCCCCTGGCCACTAATAGTCGCTAACTCTTTGGAAATCCCATGAGAACAGAGTTTTTGTTACAAAAATACCCACATATGAAAAACTGAAAGCTTGTTAGGTACTTTTCCTTCTAAATTCATACCAAACAATGGCTGCTAATCAAACTTGATTGCACTTGTGATAACTGGTGGGCTAACTACAGTAATGAGCAGACAATTGGCTATGAAGTACAGCTGACATATTCCACCTGTAGCATGACTAACTAGAAGTAGTGGTGTAATTTATGTGGTACTAAAATAAAAGATATGACACAGAAAAAGAAAAGCTTCATACCCTCTTGTCCAAATATCATTGCACATGTTGTAACGCTGGCGAGGAGTCATGGAAAGGGTAATTGATATCGGTGTGGCACTCTCAACCACCAACCATGTTCTGTTCATCTTTTCAATATTATTGGTGCCTGGTAATACTCAAAAAAAAAGGAACATTCAACTCAGATCAGGTTGCAGTGTGGGCAGTATGTTACACCACCATTGTATCCCTTCAAAAAATATGTACATAGTGTGAAGCTCATTGTCCTTGACTGAGTCAGAGTTGCAAATACTGTACAGAAATCAGGAGCAAGAACACTGAATGATTGTCCCTTTTTTAACCCACAGGCATTATGTCCAATTGTAATTGAAACCAGCTCTCAGCACAGCCCAGGATTCAACCTAGGGATACCTTCCCGCTCTGAATGCCCAAGAGAGTTTGGGGTTAATTTACGAGTCCAGGCTACGGACAGAGAGCCTCACCCAATGGAAGCACATGTCACCAGGATAAGAAATTAGATCAGGGCGACGACTGTTTGAAAGTAGACCAATAGGATGGCTCTGGTTCAAGTCCCATCTGACCAATAAGATCACTGCAAATGCCTTCCTCAAAAAGAGGCCACCAATAGTAAAACATTCTCACAGATCTGTTTCAACTAAAAGAAGTTGGGAATAATGAACTAGATTACAATTTTGATCCCCTCAACTATGATGCAATTTACGTCCTGTGATACCCATCGTACACAGAAGGCCTCGAGCATACCATGGTCCCTCTTCAGTGCCACCTGGACATGTACAAGGCCACGAAACAGAGGCAGACAGTCAGAGCATCCCCCACCACCCCCCTCCCACGGCCCCACCGCCCCATCTCACTTCCTGGGCCTATGGATGCCTGTTTTGGCCTGCCTGCCCCTCCACGTACAGGGTGGCCAAAGATCAAAAGCTTAGGATTGGAATTCAACCAGAATTTGTGGAGCAATCCCGTTAAATAATTAAACTGTAACTGCAACCTCTCAGAATATGAATAAATGTGAAATACAGTTTCTTCTAGTCACAGAAATGGCCCTAGGTGTCCGTAAAGTGGCTCAAAATTGTGTTTGATGCCACAGCTTCATGTAACACTCTCCACCCCAAGTCCACAGTGGTGCAGGGGACAATTCTCGACTACATAGCTTTCCATTGAGCGCCTCTGCTGTAGCAAGATGAACGCCAAGGCTTGTCCGGGCAGAGGACAACAGCAAGGAAGTGGAAAGTGTGCAGGAGCAACCTGTACAGGAATTCGCTCTGTGCAGGATGGAATAGCATAGAGGCAATTTCTGAGAGAAGGCTCAAGTTGTGAGCCGGAGGCTCCCAAGGGAGGATTCGGGGCCTTGCGCCGATGAGAAACTCCATTCTAAAACTGGGGTAATATCGAACAGTATCGCTCCAGGTGCTTCAGCCTTGTCAAAACACCTAGTGGAGTCAGGATGAGAGCTAGGGTGCAGCGTTTCCTGTGGCCTAACAGGATGGCTTTGGTCTTGTCAAATACAAACTGCAGAAATGTTTGATTCATCCACATGACCAACAAGCAATCAGACAACACAGCCATGGAATCAAGGTTGATAGCACAGAAATAAAGCTGTGTATTGTTGGCATACATATGGATGATACCGACAAGCGGTAGCATATAGATGAGAAATAGGAAGGGGGCCAATGATGCCAGAGGTGTCCATGTGAGCACTGGAGGAGAAGCCATTGCAGGAGATGCATTGGCTGTCATAGGACAGGTAGAAGTGGAACTATGTGAGGGCATGCCATAAAGATGGACCCTGGAGAAGAGATGATGGAGCAGCATGGTCAACATCAACAAAAGATTGAAGAGGACGAGGAGGACTACACACCCCAGTCATAGTCATACAGTGACCTGGATTTTCTTCCCGCTGGAAGTGGGGCAGGGTCTGGCTCAATTACATATGCAAGGCAGGTTCCCAGCAATATCCCTGCTCTGTAGAGGGATTCCACACTGCTCTGGAGGGAAATGTTGTAAAGCTCAATATGGATGGGGTGTAGCCATTGTTAAAGGGGGTAGAAGTTCCCTAAGAAATGTTGACTAAAATGTGGAAGGAACTTTGAAGGAGATCAGGAACAATAGCTGAGCAACTTGTACTGGATGGAATACAGAGAGGTGGGGGTAAAATTCGGTTGCTTTGCACCTCCTATTAGTGCCCTAAAAGGCCACTAACAGGGCGCAAAGCAACTAGCGCCTGAGCGCGGCGCTGCAACGCCTCCCGTGAAATTCAGCGGGAGGTTAGCGGCAGCGGTCACTGTTAGCGCCCAGCATCATCCCCGTGCACAGCGCCCCACTCGCACCCTGGCTGCGATCTTCGGTAGCGCCCCCTGACTTATCGCCGGATGCTATGTCCGACAGGGTCAGGGGGACCTACCTGCAGCCGGGGCGGCGCTAATTAAAGGCGAGTTGCCAGGTGGCCATTTTTGCTGCTGGCTGCCTGCCAGCACTACCCCCGTTGCCGTCCCCGGCCTCCTCTTCAGCCCCCCCGCGGAGTGCCGGCTGCGCTCCGTGAGCTCGGCACTTCTCTTGAGTTGGCGCTGTGGCACGGAGCACTGCAATATTCCCGCGCAGCACCCCAAGAGGGAGACGGGTGCTTCCAGTAGCGCCCCGCTTCCCTCTTGGGGCGCTACCACTCAATTTCGGCTGTGGGGGCGCTAATTCTTTCAGAGCGTTTAAAGGTGCGCCCCGGTGAAGTTAGCACCCCAAAGGGGGTACGACTCAATTTTTCCCCTGTGGTCTTTTCTTATCACTTAGCCAGTCCTCCTGTCATCACCTCCATTCTTCTAGTCTTGTTGCGCATCAGCAGCTCAGGAATGAAAGCAAGGAGTCCCAAGCCCTGCCTTCCACTGTCACTTACATGAGGCGGGGCAGGCAATGGATGTGTGGGGGAGGGGAAGGAATATTTCAGAGTCAATTTTACGATGGGATTTGATGATAGGCTTCCTGCCCCATTTTCCTTGGTGTACTGCTGTAAAACTGGAAGATTCCCAGAAGAAAATCTAGGGCAAACTGTCATCGGTGACTTTCATTAGGCCCTCTCATTGCTGTGGGCAAGGCCAAAGCCAAACCAAAGGGATTTGAACCAGGAGTTTGCAAGTGACTGTTGTGTCGGTACCTTTCTACCTAGACACAATTTAGGACTCAGAACTCAGAGATTCAAACATGAAGTGCTTTATTGGAAGGAAAGGAAGTTCTGGCAAGTTCTGAACAAAGAGAGCTAAACTTAACAGAGAACACCCAACCATTTATCTCCTGTGACAGCGCCACCACAGGTGGGAGGAGAACACAAAATACATAACATTTCCTCCCCTCTTAAATGGAAGGTCCACATTATTCCTCAACAGGTAAGTTACTTTCAATGCACTCAACGAACCTAGGGTAGAGGTAGACTGCCTCAACCCCTGACTTTACCCTGGGGTTTATTCTGCCCCAGTCTTGTGGGTAAGTCACTAAGCCTACAGATCCAAGCGTCTTGGAGGCCGCCGCGCTCTGACAGGATACCGGCGGTCATCGCTGGCTTCCACAGCAGTAGGCATTGACACAGGCCTGGATGGAGAAGGTGCCTGTGTCAGTCGAAAGTCAGGAGTTTGCACAGGTGGAACAGTCTCTTTGACTTCCTGTGTTGGAGAAGAGCACTGTGGCAAAGGATGCTGGTTTGCGGTATCATCCGGAAACAGTTCAGGCCAACCAGCCGTTGGAGCCTCTGTGGCTGTCTCTGCTCCTAGCAACAGTTGATCTGTGTGTCTTCTCCAGTCGACGTCCTCAGCAGTCTCAACCGTGTAAGACACAGGGCCCGTCTGCGCGATCACCGTAGCAGGAACCCATTTCGGTCCAGTGTTGTAGTTTTGAGCTAGGACATGCTCTCCCGGATGAAACCGTCTCTCCTTGGCTCTTTTCTCTCTCTTTTCAACTTGAGCTTGTTGTTGACGATGGACAACCTGCTCTGCCCTTGGAGGTTTGAGTAAGTCAAAACTTGTCCGCAACTGCCTCTTCATCATGAGCGAAGCGGGGGAAGTTTTGGTTGTGGCATGCGGCTCGTTCCTGTAGGACAACAGGAAGCTGTTCAGACGTTGGTGGATTGAGCCCTGACCTTGCGATGCCTTCAAGGCGTGCTTCAAAGTTTGCACGAACCTTTCTGCCTGGCCGTTAGTAGAGGGGTGATAGGGCGCAGACCTGATGTGTTGGACACCATTCACATGCAGGAAGGTTGCAAACTCCTGTGATACAAATTGTGGACCGTTGTCACTTACGAGTTGTTCCGGTGAGCCACAACGGCTGAACATCTCACCAAGTTTCTCAATTGTTTTCTCTGCCATGGTAGACCTCATCACAGTGACCTCCGGCCACTTGCTACGAGCGTCTACAACCACCATAAACATCTTCTCTTCGAAAGGACCGGCGAAGTCCACATGTACTAGCTGCCACACTTCTGCAGGCCAATCCCAGGGGTGTAGGGTTGCCAGCTGTGGAACATTCCGGACCCTTTGACATGGGGAACATGTTTTGGCTTTCTCCTCAATATTCCCATCGAGACCTGGCCACCAGAAGTAGCTTCTTGCCATTTCCTTCATCCGAACCATCCCACTGTGGCCTGTATGAAGTTGTTGCAGTATAGGTTCCCTCAGCGGTGGCGAAATGATGACATGGCGTCCCCAAAGAAGACAACCTGCCTGGATGGAGAGCTCATTTCTTTTTGAAACGTAAGGTTTCAAACTAGGAGAATCTCCTATCGCTCTCCCTCGAATGACATCGTCCATTACCTCAGACAGGACTGGATCGTTGCGGGTGTACCTTCGCACCTGAACTGCAGTGACAGGTGCTCCCTCCACTTGTCTAAAGTAGAAGATGTCTATCTGATGAGGCTCTGGGGGAGTAACAGGCAAGGGTAGCCTCGAGAGACCGTCTGCGTTGCCGTGCAAGTCTGATTTGCGATATTTGATGTCGTATGTGTGTCCTGACAACAGTAAAGCCCACCTTTGCCTCCTGCTTGCAGCAAGAGACGGAATTCCGGTGTGGGGCCCGAAGATTGAAGTCAATGAACGGTGGTCCGTCAGGAGTGTGAACCTTCTCCCAAACAGGTACTGATGAAATTTTCGAATTCCAAAAACGATTCCCAAGGCCTCGCGCTCGATCTGCGCATAGTTACTCTCGGCCTTGTTCAAGGTGCATGATGCGAAGGCAATAGGTTTCTCTTCACCCGAAGGCATGATGTGGGATATGACTGCTCCCACACCATATGGTGATGCATCACATGCTAGCTGCACGGGTAGCTTTGGGTCAAAGTGTGTCAGGACCTCCGATTTCAGCAATGCTTTCTTTGCTTGGGCGAAAGCTTCGTTGCACAGTTCAGTCCATTTCCATGTTTTGCCTTGACATAGCAACTGATGTAACGGCTTCAGCAATGTTGCTAAGTCTGGAATAAACTTCCCATAGTAGTTAAGTAGCCCCAGAAATGAACGTAACTGGCTCACATTCTGGGGTGCTGGGGCCTCCACGATCGCCTTGACCTTAGTCGGCGCCTTATGCAGGCCAGTAGCGTCAATCACATGCCCCAGGTACTCAACTGAAGACTGAAAGAATTCACATTTGTCTTTACGAACTCTGAGTCCGTACTCTTTCAGTCGTTGTAGTGTCGCATCCAAGTTCAGAAGATGATCCTCCTCATTTGTCCCAGTGACAAGGATGTCGTCCAGGTAGCACTGGACTCCTGGCAGTCCAGTCAAAATCTGATCCATTGCCCTTTGGCATAGAGCAGGGGCCGACGTAATTCCAAACGGAAGGCGGCAGTACCTGTATAGCCCCTTGTGTGTCACAATTGTCAGCAGCTCCTTTGATTTGTCATCAACATGCATTTGTAGATAAGCCTGGCATAAGTCTATTTTGCTGAGCTTTTGCCCTCCGGCCAGGCCCGTAAAAAGATCATCACTGAGGGGAAGAGGGTACTGTTCCACAGACAGCACCGGGTTAATAGTCACTTTAAAATCCCCGCAGAGTCGAACAGATCCATCCTTTTTCAGGACAGGAACAATGGGTGTGGCCCATTTGCTCATGCTCACAGGCTCCAGGACTCCATTCTCGACTAAGGCCTCCAAGTTAGCCTCAACTTTTGGCCTAATTGCATAGGGTACAGGTCGGGATTTGTGAAACTTCAGCTTGCTGTCAGGTTTAATGTCCAGTCTCACGCTGATCTTTTTCATGCTCCCAAGTTCCCCATTGAAGAGTTCTGCATGTTTGTTTAACACTGCAGTCAGACCTGACTCCCCTTTTGACATCATGTGGACTGCAGGCCAGTCCAGCGTGATTTTCTCTAGCCACGCACGTCCCAGTAGCGATGGGTAATTTCCCTTTACCACATATAGTGGCAGTTTTGCAGTCTGTCCGTTCAATTTAACTGTCATCTCAATGACGCCTCTCATGGCCACAGGTTCACCGGTATACGTCTTTAGCACAATGTTTGTTGGCTGAAGGGTAAGATGCTTTAGCATTTTGTTGTAGACAGTGTCTGAAACAAGGGACACAGCCGCGCCTGTGTCTACCTCCATCCGCACTGATTGTCCCTCCACCAGTGGTGACACCCAGTAGCCATTTGAATCACCTGCAACCATCAGTATGTGCACCTCTTCCTCCTCAGAGGTGTCGCTCCCCTCTGTTTTGCTTGTTCCATCATACTGCACTGAATGAACACTCTTTTTCCTCTCTTGTCCAAATACAGGCATTTTGCTTCCATGCTTCCCAGCTCTGTCTGTTCTTTTTTTACCTCTACAGGCGCGTTCAATGTGACCCTTTTTGCCACAATTTCGGCATTCCAGCTCCGTACACCAGCAGTCATTAGCGTGATGGCCCGTTTTCCCACAACGGTAACATGTGCCGTTCCGCGCACCTTTAGGCTCAGACGACACCTTGTGAACTCTCCCTGTTGAACTCAACTGGTGAGCCTCCTTTTCCGCCATCTCGATGGAGACACTAACTTCAATGGCCTTTTCAAGAGTAAGGTTCTCCTCAGTAAGAAGGCGCTTCTGTGTGGCTGCATTTTGCAGACCACACACAAGTCTGTCTCTAATGGTGTCCTTCAGCACCTCCTTGAACTCGCAGTGTTCTGATAACCTTTTTAAAACAGCAATAAACATCGTCACTGATTCCCCCTCCTCTTGATTCCGTTTGCGAAATCTAAATCTCTCAGCAATAACCAGAGGTTTTAGTGAAAAATGTGCTCCAAGAATTTCCACTAGTTGCTTATATGTTTTAGTTCCTGGCTTACCTGGCTGCATGAGGTTGCGAAGTAAATTGAATGTCTTCGGCCCAATTACACTCAAAAAGGTAGGCACGACCTTTCCATTTGCCACCGCATTCACCAATACAAAATAGTCAAAACGTTCCGTATATGCGCTCCATTGCTCCACATTTTCATCAAAATAACCGATGTTTCCTAATATAGTAGCTATCTCACGTTTCAAATTAAAATTTCTGTTTACTCACTGCACCCGTAACGTACACAGATTCATCCGCTCCTCGTTGCCACTTGTTGTGTCGGTACCTTTCTACCTAGACACAATTTAGGACTCAGAACTCAGAGATTCAAACATGAAGTGCTTTATTGGAAGGAAAGGAAGTTCTGGCAAGTTCCGAACAAAGAGAGCTAAATTAACAGAGAACACCCAACCATTTATCTCCTGTGACAGCACCACCACAGGTGGGAGGAGAACACAAAATACATAACAGTGACAATATGTAACAATAAGCACAAGTAGCAAAACTTGTTTTAAACAATACTTCCTTCCTTCCTTAAACTCTTCTCTGCTGAAGGCAAAGACTCATGCTGACCTATGTCGAGCTATGTCAGCATAAACACTTCTATTCTTACCTGTTGTTAGGTGGCAATCTCTGAAGACCAGCTCGTTCTGCTGTGTAGTACAGAGTCCCAATTGGATAATGAAAGGCCACTTTGACCTGGAAACTCGGTGGCAAATCGTGAACCTAAGCATCCAATATGGCGGGCATGGTGTGCATGCTCATAAGTCCGAAGTGCGCCGCCCACCATATTGGATCGGGCTTCTCCGTAGTGTCCAGGGCACAAGCCAGAACTATTAACATGG